>NC_023751.2:32653064-32848308 GCF_000499845.2 Phaseolus vulgaris
GTTCGTATGATAAAAATATAGTCACGATGATGGTAATAATAAATGATGATGATGGTGATAATAATAATAATATAAATAACAATATGAGAATAACAATATAATAATAATATTCAATTTGGTACATTCTTGAGTTTGTTTTCCTAATTGAAGAATGAAAAAAAACTTAACTGTGTCATTGAAGGATGAAAGAAAAATATAGTGTTAAACCAAAATATTACAATGTTAAAAGAGGAAGATAACTCAAAATAGGAAAAGAAATAAATTAGATAAATATATAAAGATGGAAATAAAAAATAAATGTAAGTTACACATATTTTTTATTTTCTTGTGTATAAAAAAATTAAGTTGCATTTGCTTGAATAATAATATATATGCTACATTTAAGAACAAAATAACTCAAAGGACTTAGTATAGAATAGAAATATCCTATCCGTAGCATATTTGAACTGGATAATATCCTTATAAATAGGTTGACCAGCATTAACAAGACACAAGTCGCCTTGAATTGACAAGATTGAAGGGTTGATGGGTTCAATGGATTGAAAATTCCTGCAATTCAAAAACAGGTTCTTTACTGGACATGAACACTTATTGGTAATAGTGACAATCCATTCGGTCTTTCCTTGCACTTGAACTCCGGTTCTCTTTTGGCTTGTAATAATATCTGCCGGATAGCATTGACCAAAGCCTAACATCATGAGACATAAAAGAGAAATATATGAATAAAAATATAAAAAAAAAAAAATATGTACAATTGAAGAAAACCCTAAATATTACCTTGAGAAATAAGGGAAAGGACGTAAACTATGCTAAGAATTTTGATGATTGAATTAGCCATAATAGACAACAAATGTAAGACTTGATTCTTAAATTCGATTTTTCACATTATTTATAGGAAACTTGTATAAGTTAACATTGCTTTAAGTTGTTTACATCATTAATTGGTGAGTTATTAGAATAATTTACGTTTGAGATGAGTAATTTGTAGATGAGTTATTTAAAAACTACGTTGTTGTTGCTATGAATTATTTATAGAAGAGTTATTGTATACAAACTTATGAAATTTATTCCACTAAAACATTGATACTTCCCCGAATAATAAATTTCTAATTAATTAAATACTTTTTTTAATTAAACTAATAAAAGGAAAAATTAAGAGGAGACAAAAATATATGGAATAGGATCTGGGTGGGATTTTATTTTTTTTATTTCAAAAACTTAAAAATGACGTTTTATGTATTACACCAATGTCATAGAAACTTCAAAATAAGAGTACACATATTTTTTAAAACACATGTAAAAAATATTTTTGAAAATGAAAATTTTAGGAATTTTTTTAAAATAATATGCAAAAAAAATAAAAATCATCCAAACATATTTTTCTATTTCTTTATTTTGTTTAAATCTTAAAATACTTTTCGAAGATTATAATTAAATAAGTCTGAAATTTCTTTCTCTCTCTAATTGTATATTGCTTGTGAGAGACAAATTTTCAGTTTTGATAAGATGGTAAGTGAAGAGTTTGAGAAAAAAAAAACCTATTTATTCTTCTAAAAATTTAATTTCCTTATTGACGTATAGTATGTTCTGAAACTAAAAGAAAAATCGTTATTACTTACTTATAATTGTCTATAGATTTAAATATATAGTTAAATTAAAATTTAAATATAGATTTTACGTATGAATTATTATTTATATATAAAATTGATTTATCTTTAAATTTTCATCTAATAGTGAAGTGAAGTAGTTTAACAACAACCATAAGTAAGAGCTTTATGTAATTTTGACATATGTGAGTGAATTATTTTTTAAATATATCATTTGGTAGATAGATAAAATCATATTTCACCTACTCGTTTTACACATGAATTATAACAAATAACTTATTGAAAAATTAAACTTAATATTAATATTAATAATAATAACATCAATAATAATATTAGTATTATTATTTATTAGTGGAAACACATGTTGTGTATCCGTTTTTTTATGGTAAAAAGAAAAAAGTAAACAATTAGTTTTTATAAAAAAACATATTAAATTTATAAAAGAAGTATGTTAATAAAATATAATTATAAAATAAATAAATATTTTTTATAATTTTATAAGGTAGTTAATTGATTTTAAAAAATAATTATAAATAGAATGAGATAAATTGATGAGGATAAAGTCGGTAGTGAATTGTGTACACCAAAATAACATTCCAAAACCGTTATATATTAATAGTTATAGATGTTATTAATAATATTATTAAATAATATTAATATTATTAAAATTTAATAATATTATAATTGTTATTAATATTATTATTAACATTACTAATATTAGTATAAATAACATTGCTATTATTATTATTATCATTATTATTTATTATTACCATTATTAACAATTAATAATATTTTTATTATAAATACTATTATTATTTATTTTTATTTTTATTATTAATTATTTTTATTAATAATAATCGTAATAATAATAATAATTGTAATGTGATCACAAATTTTTTTTCTCGTGTAGTGTATATGTTTTATGTATATTAATGAAGTTTGGGTTTGATTACCTTTTGTAGCAAATTATTAATAATAATAATAAGTTTACTAGCGTTTGATTTTAAAAATCCATAGATAACAATTACATAGCGTTTGTTTTATCTACGACTTTCTTCTATTATCTACGATTTTCTATAATAACTAATCATCATGAATTTTTTTTATTATCACTTTCTCATACATAAATTATTCAATCTTATGAAATTAGATATGTGAAGGTTTCTTAATATAAATAATGTAATTTTACATTGAATCTACAGAAATGGGTAAGTTTTTAAAATGTAAGTCATATTTTGAAGCATGTACGATTTCAAAACGAAGAAAATAAAAAAAAATATTAATGTTTAGAATTTCTCTTTAATTTTAATTTTGAAAAGACTAATATATCTCTGCAATATTGATTCAATTGTTGAAGGGGTGGTTGGCAAAAGGGAATTATAATGTTTGTAAAGAAAGCTATGTTAACAAATAAAATGAAGATTTAAATTATTATCATTATATGATACATTTAAGAACAAAATAACTCAAAGGACTTAGTAGAGAATAGAAATATGGTATTCCTAGTATATTTGAACCGGATAGTATCCTTATAAATAGGTTTACCAGCATTAACTAGACACAAGTCGCCTTGAACTGATAAGATTGAAGAGTTGATGGGTTCAATGGATTGAAATTTCCTGCAATTCAAAATCACGTTCTTTACTGGACATGAACATTTATTGGTGATAGTAACAATCCATTCCGTCTTTCCTTGTACGGTAACTCCTGTTCTCTTTTGGCTTGTAATGATATTCGTCGAAAGACACTGACCAAAGCCTAACATCATGATGCAGAAATATATGAATAAAAATATATAAAAAAAATTAAGATGTGTATGTATAAAGAAAACCCTAAAGATTACCTTGAGAAATAAGAGAAAGGAAGTAAACTATGGCAAGAATTTTGACCGTGAAATTAGCCATATTAGAAACACAAATGTAAGATTTGATTGTTAAATTCGTTTTCTCATATTACAACATCATCAGAGTTACATTATTTATGGGTATTGTGAATAAGTTACGTAATTTATTATCATTAATTATAAGTAATTATCGTTAATTAACATTAATTGGTGAGTTATTGGGATAATTTACGTATGTTATGAAACTTATTCAACTAAAGAATTGACACTTTCCCAAATAATAAATTAATAAATAATTAGATACCTCTCTTTTTATTTTTATTTTTTTTAATTGAGCTACTGAAAGGAAAAATTACGAGGAGATTAAAATATGGAATAAGATCTTGT
Organism: Phaseolus vulgaris; assembly: GCF_000499845.2. NCBI lineage: Eukaryota > Viridiplantae > Streptophyta > Magnoliopsida > Fabales > Fabaceae > Phaseolus > Phaseolus vulgaris. Next base: position 32,656,902 of record NC_023751.2, read on the forward strand.
TGAGATTTTTTTTTTTAATTTCTAAACTTAAAAATGACGTTTTATTTATTACATGAGTGTAATAAAACTTCAAAATAAGAGTACACAAATATTTTTTTAAACACATGCAAAAATAATTTTCAAGATAAAATTTTTTAGGAACATTTTAAAGCAGTATGCAAAAAAAATCATCCAAGCATATATATTTTCTATTTTTTTTTTAAATCTTAAAATACTTTTCGAAAATTATAATTAGATAAGTCTGAAATTTCTTTCTCTCTCTAATTGTATAATGCTTGTAAGAGGCAAAATTTCAGTTTTGAAAAGGTGATCAGTGAAGAGTTTGAGAAATAAAAAACCTATTTATTCTTCTATAAATTTTTTTTGAATATCTACTTATTTTTAGATGGATTTTTTTTCTTTTTTTCTAAACACTTTACTTCCAATTAAAATAGTTATCAATTATCTTCTTACACTATAAGATCCAACCAAAAGGTATAAATAGTAAAAACAATCAAGCTAATGTATCATAGCTTCATTTTTGCTCGAACCCCTTTGCCACCAACCTTGTCTTGTATATATCAATCTCATCATTTTCTTTCACTTTAATCTTGTACACCCACTTCACATCAATTGCTTTGTGTCCTTTGGAAGATCAGTGAGCTGTCTGTAAATTTAAACATGAATAAACGTAAATTGAACACATACAATAATGTTCTCATATAGATCTTATCATATTATAGGAATAAACACTTACCTTGATCCATGAGTGATCCTAATTGAGCAATTACTTTATCTCCTTCTTCTCAATTTATCTCTTAACAATTCCGTTCTTGTCACACACTTTCGTGATGGTTAACAATGAGACAACTATTATTTGCAGAGACAGAACCCTATAGCCTTTAGTTCCCAATCTCCATCAGATGTAGGTTTTCCATTAGGTATATCATCAGATATATATTTCTCACATTAACCAATGGGCCTTTAATTCTATTATTATTATTAAATCATATTCGGGCTCAAAGCCCAAACTCTAAGTCATGTGAGTCACTTTATAGAAATTAATTTACATAATTTCTTACACTGTCATGAATCTGCAAGAAAAGCAAAGTGAATCAATTCTCCATTGTCATCAGCTTCATCATCAAGATTTACTTTGTAATCTTAAAGGTATACAGGTTGTCGTTGCTGCCTTCTTGATCGCTCCATCATAGTTGCAATTGAAGCTGCAACTTCAGGTTGAATTACAGCTTCCGGTTGAACTGCAGGTGCTTTAAGAGTGACTCCATCTTCCATATCATCGTTCAAAACGTAAAATATATCGTTTTTTCGAATCCATTTCAGTTGTTGCATTCCATTGCTATTCCTCATCTTCGACAAATGTAACATCACGACTGACAACCACCTTCTTTGTCATTGGATTGTACAGTTTGTATTCCCCATGCTTATATCCAATGAAAATGGTCTTCACTGCCTTATCATCCAACTTCGATCTTGCTGCTTTGGGAACACGAGCATAAGTAATTGACCCAAATACCTTCAAGTGATGCACATTGGGTTTGAATCCGCTCCATGCCTCAATCGGAGTTGTGTTAGGAACACTCCGAGTGGGTGATCTGTTTATCAAATATACCGCACATGTTACGGTCTCAACCCAAAAATAATTTGGCATACCTTTCGCTTTAAGCATGCTCTTTGCCATGTCCGTGATTTTTCTGTTCTTTCTATCGGCAACTTCATTCTGTTGAGGGGTGTAGGGACAGGTTATGTTATGCTGCAACCCAAGTTCTTCACAGTGCCTCTTGAACTCATTAGACTTGTACTCACCCCCTCCATCACTACGCACCATCTTAATTAGTTTGTCATTCTGTCTTTCAACAAATGTTTTAAATATTTTAGAGTAATGGAATACCTCATCCTTGCTTTTCAATAGATAAATTCAGTTTTTCCTTGAAAATTATCAATAAAGGTTAAAAAAATACTTATTACCTCCAATTGATTGTATGCTCATCGGGCCACAAACATCTGTATGAACAAGCTTCAAAGAAAATTTCACACGCCAAGGCTCCTTAACAAATGGTATCCTATGATTCTTTCCAAAAATGCAAGTCTCACATAATTGATCAGGGTGATGAATATGGGGTAAACCATTCACTAAATTTCGTTTGGAGAGATTTTCCAAACTCTGAAAATTTAAGTGCCCAAAGCGTAAATGTCACAACCACGATTCATTATTCGTTATTGCATTCAAGCACTTGAAATCACCCATATGAAAATCTACTAAACATGCTGTTTTTTTATAAAAAGGTTTTAAGAATTGAGAATTGATTTTCAACTATGTGCATCACGTAACCCTTTTTGGTCAGTTGTCTCATACTCAACAAATTACTTTTCATATCATGTAATGTACCTGTGATCACCATTCTTCAATGTGATAAGAATTCTCCCTTTTCCAGTTACTAGTACGAACCTGCCATCACCAAATTTCACTTTTGTGCGAAATGAGTCATCCAAATCTACAAAACAGCTCTTTCTAACCACACATATGATTCGTGCAACCTATATTCAAATACCAAGTCTGATTGTTTGGAGTTTCATTTGATGTGGTTGCCATTAGTACTGCATGATCTTCTTCATCTTGTTCATGATCTTGTTCGTGATTATTGTCTTCTTGAGCACAACTGACAACATGATTATCACCTTTTGATTTGCACTCATTTGCATAATGGTTGCGTTTATGGCAGTTATAACACTCCATATTTAATTTATTATACATGTCTCTCGTCCTCCGCAACCATGTTCTCCACGACCACCTCCTCTGCACCAAGAGTTATTTGAACTTGGATTATGATTGGAACTAATGTTGTTTTGCTCATCGCCTCAATGATTCTAGCCACCACGATCTTTGTTGGAATAGCTACCACCATGTCCTCGTCCTCTACCTCGTGAACTACTGTGTTTATGATAAGAGCTACCAATTGAGATTTGTACTTCTGAAGTCTGTTCAATTGATTTTTCAATCTTATTGTCATTCATCCACTGCTCATGCACTCGTAGGGAATCAAACAATAACCTAACTATCATTGTTGAAATGTCATTGGCCTTTTCATTGCGGCAACAACATGTTCGAATCTGGGAGTTAAAGACCTCAAAATCTTCTCCACCTTTACATGTTCTGAATGTGTTTCACCATTTATCTTCATCTGATTTGTCAAGGCAAGAACTTTATTTATATAGACATCAACAGTCTCTGTGGTTTCCATCTGCATCAGTTCATATTGGCGTCTTAGAGTTTGAAGACGCACCATCTTGATCTTGTCATCACCTTTATAATTGGTTGACAAAATGGTTCAAGTCTCACTTGCAGTTGTTGCTCCTTCTATTTGCTCAAACGTCTCGTCATTCATCCCTTGATGGATGAGATACAAAGTCTTTTTGTCCTTTTTTTTCTGGTCACGATGCACTAGTCGTTGTGCCTCAGTTGCATTATCAGCTAATGCAAACACACCACTCTCAACGACATCCCATAACTCATGATAATCAAACAAAACTCTCATTTGCACACACCACCAATTGTAAACTTTTTCATCAAGGATAGAGACTAATTATTGGGTAGAGTTCATGATAATAGATTGACCTTGATACCAGTTGTAGAAACTAATTGAAGGAAATAACATAAGACAAAAAGTTGTAGAAACTTATTGAACGTAATTGAACAAAATTGCAAAACTTCTTAGTTGATACATGCATTTTGATTTACTTCAATAATATATAATAAAATGACTGGAAACTATAAAATAGGAATACTAACATTCCTGTAAACGGACCACTAATACAATACTAACAGTAAATCATTTAAAACTAATAAAATCTGAACTAATAACTAACATTAACCATAAAAAAATGATATCATTTTGAAAACAAATTAAAAGACTATCTCAAGTGGTTTTGAGTGACAAACAATCTCATCTAAGAGAACAAATTAAGACAAAGGAAAAAAAAATCAAGTCAAATTATTATAATCCATTAAAACTAGATTGTTAATCTAGTAGAAAAAATACTTTGAAACTCAAACTGATAGTTTTGATCGATTTCAACCCAGTGCGTTTTAATTGATTAAAACAACTTTTTAAAAGATTACAACGACTTTTTAATCGATAAAATCATTAAAATACTCATTTACTATTTTGATGGATTAAAATGAGTTTTTAATCGGCTAAAAAGGAGAGTAAATTCATTGTAGCCATGAAAATAAAATAAAAACCAAATAACATGCAATATTCAAATATCATTAATTGTAAATCAAATGAATACATCAATTAAAATCAAAACAACACTATCATATTAAAATAATTGGAACTTTTTGGTTAAACTTATTCAATTACATCATGAGTTTTAAGTATACATTAGTTTGACAATGTTCAGGTTGGCACGATATTACATTACGCTAAACCAAATAATTATCTTTGTGGTAGTAAATGTATGTTGAATGAAGCTGTAGAATATGGAAGTTGGAACGCATATAGAAAGAGAGACGATATTAGGAAAAAAAATGGTGTAAAAACTTAAGAAATTAATTGCAATGTAGGATGATATTTACGAGGTACAAAGTGAAATAGCATATAGTAAATTGTTTATGATAATGTCATAAAAGCAGTTATTGCGTTAATGGATCAGTGGTATATATTAGAAAAATATGCAAAAATTTATCTTCGTTTTTAAATAAGGCACATCCATTAAGGGCAAGAATGGAGCACGGTTGAATTAACGAAAATGAATTACTGTTTCTTCCTGCAACACCACATCTGCACCTTCACATGTTCTTCTCGAACCTCCATAAATTTTGATATTTTCAAAAATATTAATATTTCAGATTACATGTTATTCAAAAGTCTTTTTCTAAATTATATAATCTAGAAGTTTTTTATAAAATGAGATTAGTTTCTGAATTATTTAATCTTTCAAATACATGTCCAGATTTCATAATTAAAAAAATAATATTTTAGATTATATAATCTATAAGTTAATTCTGAATCTGAAATTAATCTTCAAATTATATAATCCAAAATAATATATAATCCAGAATATGACATAATAACATATAGAAATATATGAAGAAAGAGTCATTCATGAAACAATACACAAACTAAAAGTGTTCTTGCGTGGGCCTTCATACAAAACAGACGTATTGCATTAGGAGGAATTATTTTTGGTGGAGTTGAAGGTGTTCGAAATGTTAATAGCCATTATTTTGATGCACCTTGGAAGCGAGAATAGTAAAGGATTAAAATTATAAGTTGAAAATAATTTGATATTTCCTCTAAAACTGGTGAATACAAAAGACCCTCTTCAGCAAGAAAATTGGTACAAAGAATGAGCACTTGCATGTAAGCTACAAAATATAAACAGTGAGGGAGAAATGTGATTAGTGTCCTAGAATCCACTTAAAACTACGTGAATAGAGTTACAACGTCTCTACGATAACCTCTTACAATCAAAATCCTTGGTACATTCTCCAGCAACAGATCCATGTATTCCATATAGAAGTATGCTGGGTGACTCAGTGGAGGTGGAGGAAGACTTACCAATACAACAGCAGCCATTCTTGAATATCTCAAAATTATTGAATTCAGCTTAAGTGTTGTGTAAAGAAATTTCTCAACCTGCTTCTCGTTCACAATCACAGGTTTACCATCTGCCATTAGAGGAGTACCTTCTGTCTGGGCTCCCACCTTCATCTGGGTTAAGTAATCTTCAATTCTCTGCTGAGCACTAGTAAATGCTTCCGTTGACTCGTCTTGTGGAGACCCACCACCCCCATCCATCTGTGCATCCCATTTCATTGTTATCACAAACACTTCCGCTTGCATCCGAAGATCATAAAGGAATTTTTTCACATCAGCTTTCAGTCCCTCTGCATCCCCGTCATCTTCTGCGATACAAAACACCTGAATCTTACAATTCTCAAAGCTCGCCTTGGTAAGAAGGAGCTGAGAGAGAAGCAGCATGAGACCACCATCTCTTACAATCCAGTACAAATCAATTGTACCATACTGCCTCTGGTACTCATTCGGCCATTCATCAAGACCCTTAACTATAACCACAGCTTTGTTTGCAACAATGCAATCATTGATTATCCCAACAAAGGTGGCAGGGATTTCTGTCAAGTTTTCCCTTCGCCAAATTTCTGGGTAACGCATCACCACAATGTTTGGTTTGAGATTGCCCAGGCCCATTGTCTGAATAATGCCACGGAAGCCTTCAGACATGTTAGGAGCAACAACAATCTCAGCCACACCTTCACAATTTTTGTAATCAATGTAGGTGCTAAGTTGTTTACAAGCAGTTTTGGCATCTTCAGCACATTCATGGTAATCGCCATCTAGTATAGAAACAAATATGGACATTCCTCGACCTTTCTTCTTCATGCAATTGGCAAAATCTGCAAGTTTGGGATGACAGGGAACGTTTTCTGGCAGTTTGCCCCAGGGTCGGCAAAATATTAGTGGAATTGGATACCAATTCTTTGGGTGCACTTGGTTTGCTACAAAAATAAATGGAAATAAGTTGCTAGGGGAACCTAAGTTTACAATAACAAATACATTAACAGAAAAAGAAAATGAGCATCATAATGCGATAAAGCTCTTTCTATAAAAACATTTATTTTGACATTTTTAAAAATAAACTGCTTAACAATTTTTAATTTTAACATATGAATCATCAGACTCTTACTCTGAATGATCAAGATATTAAAAAATGTAGATGATAAATTAGGTCATGAGAAATACATGCAATATCAGAGAAAGTAACAGCAATTCAAGTTTTAAGTTACAAGTGCTATGATTGAAATTTATAATCAAGCAAACTGTAACTAGTAATGGCTTATTTGGAAAACATTTATCAAAATGAATATTTATCGTAAATAGACAAGCCAAATTCTGTCAAGAATTTCTGTTCAACATTATCTTGCAACGCCTATAATAAATATTCATTTCTTTATAAAAGATATTCTAAATGATCATCTTTCTTTCCTCTTCCATTGGGGTTGACAAGGCATTTGATGAGAAACGTTAATTGGACAACTGGATGAGTAATCAATTTGTTGCGATAATAAAAGGTCCTAATCATGATGAATCTCAAATGCAAACTAAGTTTACTTCTATAAAATAGAATTTATTCAAATCCTGTACAGAAAACCCCCACCAAAAGAATCTAGAGAAATTTGAACCATGATTTTTTTCTTACCATAATCCCATGAAGAATGCAGATTGCATCATTAATAATTCAGAGAGAAGAAGTCAGAATGTTTTAAACTCTCAAACAGATAATTCTAAATAGTCTTTCCAGTGGGAGTGAGATTTCTTTTCTTAAAAATGAAAATATAATTACACAAATTTCCAAGCCTAATCATCAATATTAAGAGCATTTCTATACAACATAATTCAATATATAAAATAAAACAGAAACTTAGTGCAAGGTGTTCCACAATGTGTCTTTTAATTAAATTTGAAATCATTCAAACTGAAATTAAAGGATCAAGCTGAATTGGTAACCGAGTGAAAGGAGATGAAAAATCTAAATAAACTAAAATAATAACTTCTCCGAGATAACAGGAATAAGACATCATCAGAACGAATAGCTATGTCAGGGTTAGGGAACCTTTGAAAGGAGAACAAACTAGTGATTGACCATTCAATCTTAAATAGATGCCAAATTCAACAATGTTATTCTCTTCTGTATTGTATCATCTACTTGAGGAGAGCACGTGATTAAATTTGAATGATACATACCTCCTAGGGACCGAAGGCTACGAAGTGCTAGTTGGAAATAGGCACTTTTGAAACCATCTCCCCAGTCCCCAGCCTTTCCTTTAATGCTCACGTACTTATATATGAGGCTTGCAAGGGCCAAAGATACCACGGTGAATGACCAGGAAATTAGGAACATGATCACTGCAAAGGAAAAAAGTAATGATCACCACAAAATCAAGTTTCAAGATGAACACTCTTGTAGCAGTAGTAAGCACCTAATGAATAATAGCAAACTGTGTATAGATTAACAATACTTCATTCCTCAGACTCACCCCAATGTTAAATTGTAGTATTCGTGGGAAAAAAATGGAGTATTTCAAGATTGTGCATGCATTGCTCTCTTCACATAGACCATTACATCAACTACGAACTAGATCTGTGATTATCCTATTCATTTTAAAATTAGAGATTTGGGCAAATTCATATTTTGTTGGCATTGAGGCTGCCCAATCTTGCAGAAACACCTATCAATCCAGATCTCAAGCTTTACAATAAGCCTCAAGTGGGCCTCAGTAAATACTGGAGACATGTTGCAAAGAACATTATCAGGCAACCAAATATCTTTCTGTGAACAAGGTCAACCATTTTCTACAGTCTACATGTGATAATCATTGAAATGCAATTGTTTGCAGTCTTCGGAATATAAAAATACAGAGTATGCCATCTTTCTTTGATAGAACTTATGTCACCTTGGTAAGTGAAAAAGGTGATTATTATAGAAACTTGATCAGAATAAAACAAGATGAATTTCCTGAGGAAGAAAGAGTGAAACAGTGTTTATTTCTAAAATGTAAGATATTATAGAAAATAATAGTTTTCGTTCTTCGAGTGACTAGAATCCTATCAACAACATATTTCCTGTCCTTGTCTGATTATCTCTCCTTAGTTTATTTTTATACAAACCTCTCTTACTCTTAACTAACTCCTAACTATGTGTAACTAACATCAAATAGCTTTATTTCCATTTCCCATATTTCTTCTCTCATAAACATTTGTAATAGTGGGCCGCATCCTATCAGATTGCATTCCATGCTTTATATGCATGGAATGAACAATACTATGTTAGTGAAAAAACCAAAACAAAAATAAGGAATTGCATTAGAACCAGGAATCATTATCCATTACCAGAAAAATGGAATGGGATGGGAAAAATGAAAATTTCATATCCTCATTTATCTTATAGAATAAAAATTTTACCCTAGGGACTAAAGGCTACAAAATGCTAGTTGGAAATAGGCACCTTTGAAACCATTCCCCAGCCTTTCCTTTAATACTCTGAGTATACTTACTGCTCTAATACCATTCACTAAAAACAAACTGTTTCAACACTAATGCTTGAATAAGTGAATCAGGTTAGGTAAAATATGTAATAACTAAGCTTCTTTCGACACAATCCCCATATACAATCAAATTTTCTATTAATGAACAAAACATATACAGTAGTCATTTCATACAAGAGAAACATATAAAGGGGAACGTGCTACAAGCTTTCACCAATTCTAATAAACAACTGGGAGACATTTAAAAATTCTCTCAAAGCTCCTCACAATAGCTACATATACCTGAAACAAGATTGGTGCATATGATTATTATGTGCAGCTTGACCAATGGTAAAGTAGCAGCTAGTTAATAGCCATCCCATTCATTTGTATGTGTTGGCTTTTAATCGTAGTTATTATACATAACAAAGCTAGGTTTGCACCTTAAAGATGTAATATCAGTAGTGTACATACATAGGCCTTTCCACTTTTACCGTAAGTCTTCAATGTAGGGTTATATACACTAAAATACACTCAATACAGGGTTTCTCAGTTCTCACCATATCCTTTTTGTCTAAAATGTCGTATATGGTGTGTTTGGGTAAACAATTAAATGAAGCATTTATTTAATAAGCTTTAGTTACATGAGAGCTTATATAATAAATTTGTCCATAAAACTTCATGAGTCGATGAGTCAAACTATTTTGACAAACTAGAATAAGTTCCCTAAAGCTTGTCAGACACACCCATAGTGCCATACATGATGGTATGCTACAGTTGGTGTCTTTAGTGCACCAAATCTAAAACAGAAAGATTCTTCACATCTGAATATAATGAGATAAGAAACAACTGACTAAACTAATTGGAAAAAACAAAGGGAGACAGCATACCTATGCATAGTAATGCTCCCACAAGGGACGTACTCCAATGGTGAAATTTCCACCGAGGACGCCAACTAGGGGCATCTAGTAGATCGAGAAGGAAGCAGGATAAGTTGACACCAGTGTAACATAGAAGGAAAAACATAGTTACAGTTGGAGTGATAAGATCCAGATTCCCAATAATGACACATCCGATACACAAGAAAGCAGTGAAAAAGGTAGCAACATGTGGTTCACCGCCATCTGCAACTTTAAAGTAGTTCAAAATAGGTAAAATATCATCATTGGCTATTGCTGCGAGCAGACGTGGGGCACCAGTCAGGCTCTGAAGAGCAGCACCCATAGTCGAAAGAATAATTCCAATTTTAATTAATGAAGGAAAAGGCCATGCAATTGTAGCTGTGAGTAGCCTGCATAAAAGCTCAAAATCAGACTTCAAACCAGTATCCAAAATGGCAAGGACAGATATAATATTCTTAATATATACATATCTCTATAATTTATTTTAAAACATAAAATACTAATATTCCTAATTAATCCAAACCATCCTCCCAAAGATCAGATACATACTAATAAGGGATAAAATACTTCCAAATACAAACAAAAAGGTAGAGATAAAAAGGGGATTTATCAACATTCAGATAGAATAGACATTTTGAGCTAATCCTTGAATCTTGTTTTTTATTTTCCTTTTTCTGTTGTTATGAGGAAGCCTGACCCTATTCAATTTTTTCTCAGGTTCCTCAATAAATTTACTTTTAAAAAGAGAACTTGAATGATATTACTATATTCTGATCATTTACATCAGTCAGTACAAGGTATATATGAACATTGAAATGAATGCTAACCTAAGTACTTTTGGCTACAAATCTGTACATCAGAAGGTAAGTGGGAAATTAGGGATGTTAGTCCTAATTAAATAAATAAGAAAATAAACTGTAATGACTGAAATACTACAAATTCTTTTTATATCAAGAAAAACTACACGAACAAATTCTTAACCAAAAATTACCTGTCCGTTAAAAGCTTCTCTCTGCTGGCAACGGAGCCAAACAATACCAAAGAAACAAGATACAGACAACTAGTTGTAAGAGTTGCTGCTAAAGTTCCAACAGGAATTGATCGCTGAGTATCTCTCAGTGAAGATGATCGATTAGAACCTGCCATTATTCCCGTCACAGCAGGGAAAAAGAGGCCTACCAATGAACTGGGAGAAAAAAGAAAATCAGAATTATAAAATATGAAATATAATAAACTAGCAATTTTTTCATCAAATTGTTCCCTATCTAAGGGACCTGCTTTAATTATGAATGGTTTGGTCCCTATCTAAGGGACCTGTTTATTTGTGAATGGTTTTAATTATATGGACAGCAATGCTATTTTAAGGTGATGAAATGAAATTCTTTCCCCAACTCTTCCACCAAGGTTGCCAAACTTGGCCTTCTAGGAGAACTCACAAAGCCCTAGTATGCAAATTGTAAACTATTAAGAGTTTCCATGCTTCAAAAATACTGTTTAAAAAACATATCATTGTATACTGTTATAAATAGCAAATGATGGAAAATCACAAAAAGCTGAAATTCCACTGTCATATAGCGTGTTGCAAGCAAATATTGAAGCCACATGCAGCTGAAATATAACATTATATATTTTATAAGAAAATTAAGCTATAGGCCAATAAAACTAAGCTGTATAAACATTAACATGATATTAGCTCGGAGTCAGAAAATGGTGAAAACAAAAAAAAATGCTCATAGTTAACTATAGGAAAAATAAAAAATAGTGTAGCTCTTTGAAGGTTACTTTACACAATTCTCCCACATACTCTCACATTCACAAACTCTCCCTGCTCTTCACATATATCTAATCCCACCCATCAGGAACCAAATCCTCTCATTATTTATCAGCCATAGGAATTCCTGATTTGATATTCCTGATTCTGTCACTAATTTGATATTCCTGATTCTGTCACTGCCACATTTCTCTACTTTCCATCTCCTTCATTAAGGAGTAGACCTTGGTTAGTAGGAGGTCTGCACAGATCCTATAATTGTAATTACACGACTATAACTACATTCATGATAGGTCAACAATAACAAATATTTTGAACTGTCTAACACCCTTATCAACTCAGCATAAAATCCAAGAGTGACTCTTGGTCCTGGAAGTAATAGGTTCAAATCCTACAAACAGCCTCTCTTAGAGAAATTGAGGCTGTATACATCTAACTTCCCCAAATTCAAGTTGGGAACTTTGTGCACTACGTTATCCAAGCAAAGAATTTCAACAAACTAGTTAAAAAGATGAAATAAAACACTTTTAAAAAACTCCACCAACAAAAATTAAAATGTTTGGATAAAAGGTTAATGAAATCATTTTCAACTTCAATAGGTAGAATTTACACGAACTAAAAATAAAATAAAAAATTGAGGAACATAATCATTGCATTCAGCCATTACATCTGCAGAATTAGTCTAATTCAACTCTTTGAGTCAGTTTCTCCGATACACCACAAAGAACTTGGTCAATTGTCAAAAGTTAGAAACACTTTGCTCACAAATTATTTATGGACAGAGTAAAACCCAAATTGTTTAGGCTTCTCATGTCGCAGTGAAAGTTTGAATGGCAGAATAGAAGGGGTATATGGTTAAATGAGAAAAAGTTAAAAAATCTTACTTGAAATCCCAGGTTGTCGAACCATCAGGTTGTGGAATTCCAGCATCATTAGTCTTTTGATAATCTGAACTCCAATTGTCCCTAAATGTCTTTGAATTCAGCCCAACAATTCCCTCTGGATTAATTAAGGTAAAAAGAGGGGGGAAATGAATTGAATTAAATCAGTAAAAGTAAATCTGAAAAACAAAAAGATGGAAGAATGAAAGGAAAGAATTCCTCAACAACACCATGGAGTTGTTTTCCTAATTATTGGCTAGATTTGATTCTCTTTTCTGCTTCTGCTCAAAATTTTCTTATTACTAATTTCAAATAAAACATTATACCCTTATTCTCTTCTCTAAATTTTGTTTATTTGCTTCCAAAAAGGAAAAGGTAATCCTATTCCTATTTAATATCGCTTTCCAAACAAAGAACATGATTTTATTCAGATTTGGACTTCCAAATACATTTTATAGGCTTGGATGGGGTCAAGTTTGGCAAACTTTTGGTCCAAACACAATGAATTCGGATAATTTTTCTGTGGATTTTTTATGGTTAACCTTGATTACTATTGGATTGTCCAGGTCAAGTCGCGGGGCCACATCAGAAAATTGAAATAATCATTCCAAAAATTACACACATAATCAGAAGAGAGAAAAAACATGACTTTAAACTAACACTATCAGGTCACCATTCTTTATCAGAACACCCAAACCAAACCTTCAAGAAGTTGGATTGGTTTGGAGGTTCCTAAGGTTCACAAAATAAACCAATAGCTATTGACATCCCTTCATTTGACATGAAAAGGCTGATGATTTGAGAGTAAATTAGAAACCTAATTAAGGACTGCAAAGACAACAAAGAGAATAAAGGGTTCAAATGGCCCCATCTGCATTGACAGAAAATGTGTAGAACCATTCAAAGAAAGAAATAAGAGACTGAAACTCAATAGCTTCTCCATCAATAAAAGAATTTCCTTTAAAATAGAAGTTCCAAGAGTGTTTGGTAACATTTAAATTTGGAGAAATACTTCTTTAATGAAAAGCTCTTACACAAATCTTGCCAACAAGAATAATTTGTCCAAAATAAAATAACTAAAGCACACACGTAAAATGAGAACCTTGGGTTAGGTATGTTATGATTATAAATAATTTAAAACTTTATATGTAGCAGTTGTTCTGTGTACCTTAGGAAATTATGATGATCTTATTATTATATTTTGTAATCCATACACTGTATTAATTATCTATGTGTCTGTATAATTTAACTATGTCTGGATTAGGCACTCAAGTATATTCACTCAAAATTAGTTTTCCCTTTTAGATTTAGATTTGGATAGATAAAGTGTTTCCAGATCCATTAAACTGAAATCAAAAGTGTTTCAAGTTCTTATTCTGGAATATTTAGTTATGGCTATGAAATATAATCAATGTTCCTTATGTTCCTTTCATTTCAAACAGCTTGTTATGTGTAAAGGAGACACATAGTCTTACCCTAACAAGAAATTAAATGACGCAAAAGGCCCAAAATTTATGTTTCACATTCCTGAAAATCAACCCAAGTGTTACCGAATTGTGAAAGTGCCTACACAAAACAGTCTACATGTAAGCTAAGCCTAGGAGGAAGCTAAAATATGGCTTCCTTTAACAGGAAAGTGACTGCAAAAGGGAAAGTAAGCGATGGAAAATTGGGAAAAGGGGACAGAGAAAAAATAAACCTGTAGGATGATCCTTCCTTGCCAAAAGAACTCCCAAAAATATGCACACGAGTGAAAATAAAACAGGAATGAGAAAAGCAGGTGCAACCCGATTTATCATCTTCACACCTCCAAATACAATAAAGCATAACAAAATAGTCACAATAATCCCATATATTTGCAAGTCATGAGAACTTGGACTCTCTATTGGTTGTGCCACCGCAGTCCCATTAACTTGTGTAACAGTCTCTGCACTTGCAATACAAATAAATATATAATTATATAATACTAATAACAATAATAATAAATCATTACATGATCAAATTGCTCACTTCAAACTTAATGCTCACAACAATAAAACATAACCCTAAACAATAATAAATCATTACACCCATTCGTCCTATACAAACCCCAACATCAAAGAAATGAAAAGGACATTATTGAACACAAAACAATGTAACAGTACACCAATAAAAGAAAAAAATACTGCTTTGTTTTTATTAATCTAAAAAGAGAACAGTGACTCTTGCTTTCCCCTTCATCATGGCTAACAATGCAAAGGGTCCTAAATTATAGTCACCAAGGAAAAATGTGATGAGAAAAATTAATCATAGTTGGATGGCCTTTAAGCACAATTTATTTGCACCACTACATGCTTTGATTATTCCAATCTACCATCTAGTTCTATTCAAACTTATTTTTTAAAATAGAAACATTTCCAATAGCTATTGAAACCTTTCTGGTCTTTCTGACATGTAATAAATGACAACCATTAAAGTAACTATATATATATATATATATATAGAGAGAGAGAGAGAGAGTGGAGGAAACAAATAACCCAAACTAACTCTAAAACATCTCTATCCTTCAATTCCTTCTAATCTATGGGTCTAAGTGTTGATGTTGGGCGCTAGTGGCCAATCCACTCTAGGCTATATTTGTGTTGTGTGTAATATCTGATCTATGGGATGAGGTGTTTTCTGCTATAAAAATGTTTAAACCCTAACACTAATATTAGTTACTCAATAAAACGCTTAGATTAAAAAAAATGAAAGGTGAAGATGAAGAAGATACACAGTAACTTTAACATAGTAACGTTTGGAACAACTCGATCCCTTTTCACGTTGCATATAAAAAAAATCTCTTTATAGCTCATATATATGTTAGCACAATTATAAAATTCTATAATTTCAGTATGCCAATTTTGCAAAATTAGGGAAAAAAATTAATATTACATTGAAAAAAGGCTAAAATAACACTTATTTTTTTTTACTTACACGATGCTTATTATGTGATGAAGAGAGTAAATGATAATGACAATGGGAGGGTATATATGCTCAATTAAAACCACAAAGCACCAACCTTCAGCAACTAATAAATAACATGTTTGCAAATGAAAAGGAATAATATGCATAAGAAACAGTTAATTCCAAAATAATTAGACTTGTTACCTCTAAAAATCCCAGCAGCAGGAACTGCTTTCAAAAACGTTTCTACAGCTCCCAATACATAACTAGAATCATAAGCAACAGACAACGAACTTCAGAATTAATTTCATGGTACATATCAGCTATCATAACTACAATTTGGTTACATACATAACCCTTCTAGCCGGTTTTCCTTTTAAGAGATTAAAATTAAAAGAGATTCATAGTATACACTTACAGTGCTCCGGCAACTGCATTTCCAAGGAAGAAGCATAGACCAATGCTAACTCCAACTTCAGGACCAAGGGCTCGACCTATTAGATAGTAAGGTCCCCCACCCTACACAACACAGAAGAAAGTATGAATTATTAATGCATCTAGATTTACTCAAATTTTTGGAAAAATAAAATGCTATCCCTTTTACACTTGATCACTTAAAAAGATTTTTTATTGTGAGTTATTTCAAACAAAAATTTAAGCTAAAAGGAAAGATAAAGAAATACATAAAAAAAATCTCATAGAACACACAAGAAATAAAATTGTGCCGCCTAATATTTCCTTTTAAGGAGATCTAACAAAGTTGGGTCAAACGCTGCCTTAGATCTAAGAGACCTTTCTTAAAATACTTGATTTTGACAAAACACAATGGTGCATTTAATAATAATCGCATAGCTTACTCCAACTAAAAGGAAAATACTTGTAATTATTTTTGTCATAAGACCACACGGAGTCCTTAAAAAGGTTTCTGGTTTTAAGAAAAAAAACTCTAGTTAGTCCAATTGTATCCAATGTACGTAAGAGTCCTTAAATAAATACTCATCCATTCTTGTCACAAATCATTATGCCTCAACTTGAGCAAGACATGACAGCAAACTCCTTTTTCAATTTAACTAACAAGTACAGTTTAAATTTGTGAATAATCCAAATAAAAGTTAAAAAAGAAAGCTATATGAAGTATACTAAGTTTTAACAATCAGATTTTGTAAAAACTGTAGTCATAGCAAATAAGCAGTACTTCAACTTACTCATACAGTGCTTACCTTCATGGCACCATTGGTTGCAATAGCACTCAATGATATTGAAGTAAGGAATGTACAGGTGCCACATAAAGAAACAAGCAACAATGTCTCTCCTATGCCAGCCATGCCAACAATCCTACAATAATGACAGTTATGAAAACATCCAATGTTTAGCTAGTTTAAAGTATCCAACTCAATCAAATTGAAAACACCAAGGGGATCAAACAAATATTATAATAATTAAAATACAGTATCACAGAAAATAATGAATAATGATCAATTTATTAATACATATAATACATTCTGATTAGGACAAATAGACAATGAAATATGCTACACATATGTACTTATGGATGGTATTGGATTGTGCATGGTGTATATATTATGTGTGTGTGTGTATCACTAATTCATCTTCTAGTATTTCTCATAAGAATCACATCATAGGTTCTGTTACATAATTGATAGAATTACTAAAAGCAGTTGATAAAAGTAACCATAAATGTTAAATGTCCATGCCAATCTAACACACAGTGTTGTTCCCAAAGTCAAACTCATGAAGAGTTCATGTCAGGATGTTGAATCAATTATGATTGATTTTCTTCGTTATAAATTTGAGGATTAGAAGTTTTGGAAGCTTAGAGCCCTTTTTTGTAACCATATAGTTCGAAGTATGTAATGATATTATCGATAACTAATCTTTACCAGAAACTTAACTAACCCCCTTTGGTTGGATATTGTTAAAAATGTTGGTAGGTAAATAGAAAATGGGAAAGAAAAAAAGGCAAGTATTTGTGATTAGTATGTGACCAGGTAGTTAGTTATTTTGGTTAGTGAATGAAGATATAATAAATAAGTCAAGTGGGAACAGTTTTTGACTAATTAAAGTGGTTACTGGATATTGCCAGTCTGAAAAGGAGAGTGCTCCTTTAAGGGGTACTTTTGTTACCAGTTATTGTACCCCTCCCTTTTGTGTCAGCAATGTCAATCCCTCATACACCAACACTCTGCCTTTATCTCTAAATCTCCTCATCAAGGCTTCTGAGAACCCTTTCCAAGGGGTCTTGGTCTTCCAGCACCAATATTGGAACCAGTGAACAGCATTCCCTTCCATACCAATCAAAGCCAGCTTTAACATTTTAGAAGGCCTGATTTGTTGAACTTCAAAAATATTTCTACCCTTGCAAGCTATTCCAAAGGATCTTGCCCTTCAAAAGTAGGTAACTCCACTTTGTCGGTCCAAGATCATCTTAGAGACTCCCCTTCATACCAACTGACCTCCTCTTCTTCTGAGGATTGATCAATCTGATTCACTGAAGTAACCCCTTCCATAGAATGATTTTTCTGATTACTCTGTCTTGAGAGATTTCTTGATATATTCAAGATCTGCTAATGTCACTCTTTGCTCACTAACCGATTTCTCTAACATTCCCACTCGATTCCCCATCATGATCAAATCTGGCAGATCGAACCAATTGTCAGGAAGCACACTCCTGATCACAAACACACCCTTTGCTGCAATAATTACTTTTGTATCATTTCACACACTCCACACAAACTCACAAAGGCACCAGGGTAAACAAAATTACCCCAAAAAGGAGCACTCTCCTTTTCACACTGGCAACATCCATTTATCACTTTAATTTGTCAAAAATTGTTCTCGCTTACAACTAAGGACCTATTTATTATGTCCTTGCTCACTAACTGAAATAAATAACTAACTACCCGGTCACATGCTGATCACAGTTTAACCCTTTTCCTTCTCTTCAACTAAAATAGACTTGTAAAGGTCTTCCCATTTTCTATCATCTCTAACAACATTTCTGACAAAATTAGAACCTATTTGGTTTGAAAAAGCATTTTAGTTCTCATTTCTTGCTAACTAAAATTACAAAAAAAATCGTATTTTCAAATTTTGTACAAAAAATGGTGAAAACAGCAATACGATTTTCACTTTTCAACTGGAAACAAAGTATGTTTTCTCAAATCAAATAGACTTGTAAATTGTGCTAAAAGAAGACAATGGACACAAAGGTTACCAAATCAAGATTTGAATCATGGACCCTTCAGTGATTTTATGAATTTTGCATAATATATCATATAGATTATATATATGTTTAATGTAGATGAGGCCAAACAACTTAGGCAATGAGTTATATCTAAGTTTGTGAAGTCTTTATTTTAGAATAATGGGAATAAAACAATCAAATAGCTAAATAGAGTGAGCATATTGAATTAGTGAATGACAAATAGAGATGGAATAACCATAAGATAAGTTCACAAGTGTTCTTTCAAATTCCTTTTCATTTAAAAATTTAAGCTCGCATGACTTTTTAAATTTTTTTCACCAGAATTGGTGAAAAAGTGAAAAGCATATGAATTGTTGTATCGTATTGGTGATAAAACTTACATACATCGATTCATGTATCATAAGATACATGTTCATTTAAGATTTATCTTGAGAAATGAATTGGTAGATAGCTAAAATATATCAAATCGGAAGATTCGAAACATGAATCATAAGATTATGATACAGACGGGTAAAATTACTAATAGTCTAAGTTCCCTATTTAATGGTATAAGCTTTACTATAATGCTCAAATAAATAAGTTATTCAATCTTAACAAATAACCTTTACTTCAGAAAAAAGAAAACAAATAAATATTCCAAAGGTATTCATCATGGAAATGTTTCAAAACTAAGACAAATAGCTATGTTGGGATTTGGAAAACTACATTTGTCACTATTTTGATCATATCTAACAAGTGGATCAGATTTTAACTTCAAACTGTAGTTACAAGGCACTAGAAATTTTCAAATGAACAATCATTCACTCAAAATACGTGATAAATAAGGAAGATATGGGTTCTGTCCATTTAAACTTGAATCTGAATTGTTAAATTGTATTTGAATACCAAATTATAATATCTGATTGCTTGAGAAAATTTTAAATTTCAAATAATCATTCTCCAATAATCAGATATTTAATACCACAAAGCCTAAACATTATCATATATGATGTGAGATTTAAAGCGATTTACAAGTTACCAAGAGAAACGAATGTAGTAGATGATGCCCAAAATGCTTTGTATACATGGAATAAATACGCCCATTAGTGTACCAAGTTTGGGAGCAGAAGGCTGCAGAATTAAATAAACATGTTATGTCAAGACAAAAAATAGGTAATGCACATAATTTTTATTTTTTAGTGACATTATATACAGCTAATCTAACAGAAAACATTCTAATATGATGCCATTGTTATCAAGAGAGTAGATGAGATGCAAATAAAGGGAGTAAAATTATACTCGAGAAAATAGCATACCTTTGGCAAGCCAGCAGTGATGGATATATCCTCACCGTCTCTAGGACTGGTTGGTTGTGCAACGTGCTCACCAGTCATACTAGAGAAGGACAGATTAAAGTCAACAAAAAGTTCTTTGAAATCAGAAAACCAGGAAAAATTCTAGAACTAAAATCAAATCACAATATCATTGATAGGAGACACCCCTCCAGTGTAAGAAACAAACTAGGGCCCATCTGTTTGTTCCATTTTTAAGGGTGGTTGCTCTTTTAGTTAAAAAAACATTCAAATCCCTTTACAATAACCAGATAATTATAAAAATATATAAGTAAAACCTTAAACAAATTCATTGCAGTAAATTTCTCGCAGCTAAATAGTAGCGAATGCTTATGACTAAAAGAAACCAAAAACAAGGTCATCTTCAAAGCATATCCTATCCACTCTCAAATTCAGCTGTGCAAAGAGTTTAATAGAGTTCACGGATGAGAAATTTTTAAAAGGTAATTTACTTTTACAAAGAATTTATAATGGTTCTTTTTGTTCGATGTCTAAAGGAATCATTTTTTCAATCATCATCAATACTATTATTTGATGGTAATTTTTGTATTTGGTATTTTTTGTATTTAGTTAGTGAAACTGAAATATTTCATCCAAACAAGAAAATTAAGATTCAAATAAATTTGAATTGTCCTATCCAAACAAAACATTTGAAAAATAAACAACTTGAAGTGAAAGCAATTCAAGTTTAATGCATTAGAATTTTGAAGAAATGGTAAAGTTCCCTATTCACACGGTAAAGTTTAAGTATAAAACCTGAAAAACAAACTATGTAAACTTAAAAAAACATCTACTAGCTGAAAATGAGTATCGGTAGCAGCAAGCAAGTCCCATATACCTTTTGAGACCAAGAATGTTGACAAGTGAATCGAAACCGAACAGTTCCAGTTTAGATTCCTGCTGCTGGGTTCCATTAGGTTGCTGTTGATGAAGAGCGTTCCCTTCTTTAGCATCCGAACTCCCATTAACACTAGTTTTCACTTTTCTGACCACATAGGTAAAAGAAGAAGAAAAAACTCAGAATAAACCCAATAACAACATCAACTCATCACAATGGACTAACTTTATTTCCTTCACAACAACACACAGTCGCACTCACACACCAAATCAACTCGACACAAGTGACTAGCTTCACAACACGCACTCTCACATACAAAATCTCACTTGTTTCAATCGCAAGCAATAGCAGGTCAAAACATCGCCCCATTCCTCCGGTAAAGCGCAAGTTTCTGATTACGAAACGAAATGAAATCGACACAATCGCGAGACAAGAAATTGGCGGAGATGGAACAGTGCGAATACCTTAGATTGGGAGGATGATCTGCAAATGCAGAAGTGGAAGAAGAAGAAGATCCCGGATCTATGGAAGACATTTCGAGCACCGCACGATCATTGGCCAACACAGGACGATACTTGCGGCCAATCGACGAACGAAAACCATCATCGCCGCCACCGCCTTCAATGTCACCGTCGCCATTTTCTCGATCCATTTTCTCAGATCCAAATCGCAAATCTGAATCAGAAATGGTAAATAGAAAAAGAGAGAATAAGCAACAGAAAATTCAGATCCAGCGTTCTATAGTCTTTTTTTGTTTGTTTGTTTGCTTAAGAGAATGAAATGCGAATGGGTAAGAGTAAGACCGCAAGGAAAGAGAATAGTATAACGAAGAAATTTATATTTATGTGTGTTTGGAGGGAGGAAAATAAATTGTTAATTTTGGACACAATTTTTGAATAAATTATTAGTTTCTATAAAATCATTTTGGATCGAATTAATTAATATGCAGTTTAACTATTCCTGTTCGAAAAAATTAAAAAAATTAAAAATAAATAAATATATATATATATATATACAGTTTAATGGATATATCTAAACCCACCCAGGATAGCGTAATTTGGGTTTTATACTTATAACCTATGAGTTAAACTAGTTTTAGTATTTGACTATCCACAATTTGCATTATCAAAGTTAATTTAATATTTCTTATTTATATTGATTATATATTGTTTAATGAATCAATATTATATAAAAAAATATTAATGTTTCTTTTAATATAAGCTGACTAATTTAACTCAGTTTTTGTATGGTAATAAAAATATTTATTACTTTTAGTTTTGTTTTCGTCATTTTAAAATATTTACCTTTAGTTCTTTTAGTTTATAAAGTTTTATATGGATCACTTCAAAGACTTAAAAGTAATATATTTTGAAATAAGGTCAACTAAAAAATAAATAAACAATTTATAGGAACTAAACCAAATTTTGAAATTTTAGAAGGATAAAAAAATACTTTACCTTATAAAATATTACCATTTGAGGTTATAATATAGAGTAAGAAATATTCAAAACATGAACCAGGTCAAGAAGGTGTTCGGTATTTCAGTTGTGTGTTTGATAATAGTTGAGTTTGTATAAAGTTTCTATTAAAAAAAATGTTCATATAAATCTAAAAATTTGTAGTCATCAAAAGGATTTTTTTTCTTTCAACTTCATAATACTATTTTTCTTATTTTTACTTTCAAATAAAATTATTATCTCATAACTATTTTATTTCAAGTTTACTCAAAAAATAATAATTTTGGTTATAATAGACTAGTGAAAAAGAAGTATTACGTAAGTCTATATTTAAAAAAATGATTAAATAATAAATATATAATAGATGGTTTGCAGTGTAGTTTTGGAGAATAATGCTGATTAAATATTAAATATATAATGTGTTAGTATGATGTTGAAAAATATGAGTGATTTAAGAGAAATAGATAAGGTTGTGAGAAGAAAATAGTAATAGTCAAAGAGATTAAATATGGCATAGAACACGTGTAACTACAAATGATATGATTTATATATATTATTAACAAATAAAATAACTTAATTTTCATATTCGTCCTACGTACATTCTTAAATTCCTTATAAATAATATATTATGTCTATAAGATTCCACACAATTAAAAAAATAATATTTATGTATATATTAACTTTTCAATATTATGAAATTTACTTTACCTTAACAATTTAGATGTTAAAGTTTTGAAAATGGTATTTGTTACATTATCTAAGTCCAATCTAATCTTATGAAACTAACTCATGAAATGAGGTTTACATTCATTTGTATATTATAAATTTTTTTTATCTCTAATAGATGTGGGATCTTTAACACACTCTATTACGTTAAGACCCTCCAACTCGTGTATATTTATGAGTAGTTTGATAGTAGTGACATAATAAGTCCAACAAACTTTTGTTATGATAGACTCTAAACGACTCTCATACTATAATAGAAAGTGAACTTTTAGTCTAACTCAACTTTATAAAATTGACTTATAAAAATAAGTTTACACTCACTTATATATTATGATATGTCGTTATCTCTAATCGACATGGAATCTTTAACATAAACCAAAATTATTCTCAAAATATTTGAATAAATAAAATGAGAATAACAAAGAGGTCCTAGGAAAAAGATGAAGCGAAAATTCATTTACATTTTTACACGTTCACCTAATTTCATACATACAATTATCGGATATGATATATTTTATTTAGGTGTTTAATGCTTATGTCACTTTTCTATTTAAAAACACTTTTGTTTAAGTGAAAAGAGTGTTTATAAATCATCCTTAATTTCATTTATTAGCAATCTAATAATTATGAAAAGTATAGATGTTGAGACAAATACGACCCTAGTAGATAGGTGTACATAATTAGAGTAAATTTATAAAAAATAAAGATTGAGTTTTAATCAATTAAAGATAAAAGAAGCAAACTCCATGCCTTGAAAATATATAGCTCCACTTCCACATTTGTTAAGTTTGTGTATCCTTAGTTTAAAAATAAATAAAATAGACTTGTCACGATGTTGGCTAATAATTCGATAGAACATGTATGTATTTAAATAATTTATTTAGTTAATTTCCTTATTATTCCAAAAAACTTTTTAATTTTTATTCAATCAAACATTTTTTTATCGTCAAGAGAAAATAGAATATGTATCAATTGTATAGAATAATTTTATATTGTGATTCAGTAACAAACCACAGTAGTCATTTTCTTTTCTTTTATAGAAACTATCTTTAAAAGTAGTTGAGAAACTAGTGGTAATATATTAAGCTATAACTATTGGAAACAGGCATGGTTGACAGTTATCTAATAAGAAACCGTTATCTAATAAATAAACCGTTATTGCAAAACAAAAATAGTAAGAAAATGTATATAAAGAAAAATAATTATCCAAATGTGTATCTTTATTAATTATTATCGTTATAAATTATAACACAGACATTTCTCTTATCTTTTTAATCATTAAAATATCGAATTTGAGTGATATTTGATAAAAAAAAGTGATCTCCTTTTTAAAATTTGGCTTGGATTTAAAGACATATTTAGAATGGATGAAATTAATTAGTGCAGATAAAAATGAGAAACCCTCAAAACCAACACATATACATCAATAATGCAGTCATATTCTGAACAAACATGATTATCATTCTTCAATGACATGTAGAACAATTTTCCATAAGGTCATTATAATGATAGAGTGAATGTGTCCCAAGAAATATCAGAAGAGAGTGTGTTGCAACAGTTACTTCCGAATAATTTCAGAACTCTAAGGATTTACCTGTTAAAATTCAAACAATGGAATATTTTGGACCAGGAGACATAATGTGCATGGTAGTGGGAGAAAGGAAGGGAAAAGGAAAAATAAATAAACGAAGCTAAATCTAGGGTTTACACAATACAGAGACTTCATCTGAATGAGAAGCAGGGAGCAAGAAATTGATTACATGAGAGGAAAGAGAAGACTATGAATGAACAATTGAAGAAACTGATGCTTTGTCACTAATAGAAGAACTTTTCTTGTGCTTTACATGTCTTTCTTTCAACTTCTCAACCTTATTATTTGCATTGTTCTGGTTGCTAACTGACCCTTCTTGAGCACTACACATCTGAGACTTCATCTTAAACCCAAGTTTCTTAGAAACAGTTCCCCAGGCGCTTGATCCCTTTGAACGACCCAATTTCTCAATCTCCTGCCTCATGTTTGAACATTCCTTCTCAAGCTCACACACCCTCATCCTCATGTTGTCCATTCCCACTTTCAAAACCTGATTTTCCTTCACTGCTGATGCCCACCCACCCTCTGTAGATCCAACAACACCACTTCTCAACTGCCTCGATCCGTCCAGATTATCCGAAACTAGAAAGCAACCGGCTATGGAAGTCCGGAGCTGAAGCTGCTCGAAAAATAGAACTTGAAAGATTGTTCTGATCGGTAGCCTCTCGTTCTGCGCCGCATGCGTGCATGCCTCTAATGAGAGCTTCTGGCAATCCATCAGCCTACATAGCTGCTCTCTCTCAGACTCCACCAACCATGGGTGAGACTGTAGTTTTGTTACAGCATCAGTGAATCAGTCCAAATTAGTTAGAAGAGTGACAAGCCATTGTAACTCATGCATAGAAGGAAATGCATTATAAATTTGAAACATTCTTTGGGTAAAGCATGCCCAATTCTAAATCAAGGATGGGAATTAAATAAACATGAGCTAAGTATATCAAAAACATGCTAAACACTAATTATATAATGATATAAACCAATTTGGTGTAGATATACCTTCAAGTAAATATCTAATGCACGATATAAACCATCATCCAAAGGCCGGGCATACTCGGGAACTGCTGCGGCGAGGGCCTGAAACTTGGGAAGTTTTAAATTAATATCTGGGGCAACCTCTGCAAGGTAACCATCAATCAGCTTGGCTACCATGGTGATTGGTGTTAATGAAGGTGATCCAATCAATTGACCATCGTCGATTGAGCATGGAGAGGCACAGCCAGTAACCTGATCCATGGCAAGGAAATGGTCAAGAATTCTTTGCACACAGTCAACATTGTAAAGTGTCTCCATAGAATATGAGAAATTTGGCATTAAGAGATCTTCTAGAGTAGCTTGGTCAAGCTGCATGCCGATCCGTTTTTCCAAATTAGATATGCAAGAGGGGCTCACTCGTAGAATCATGGCTGTTCGAAGTAAACCAAACAAGAACTTTGTTTGGACCAGGCCCTTCTGCATTGAGAGCAAACCATCAATCTCTTCCAGCAGAATCTTCTGGTCATCTTCAGATAGTGGAGACCCCATAGCTACCTGTGTAAGGCGGGTGCTGGACTCACCAGAAACCTGACGTCGATTTAACATAGGCAGATATGTTTTAGCATAGAAAGCAAGAGAACCGGCGATAATCTCCTGCCTAATGCCTCGAGATTCCATGATATCTATTAATCTCTTATAAAGAGGTAAACTCAAATTCGATACATCCTCATACCACCAATCTGCACTTGAATTTTTTGGTCTTGCCCCAGTACTTATTCCATTCCACAAAACACTTCCACCAGGGCTCTGCAAAGGACCACCACGCTCCAGCACTGGCCACCCGAATAAATTTGGGTCGGTAGACGCCTTTGCTGCTAGTGACTCAATACATCTTTTCACAATGTGGAGCTCTTCAGCATGGTCCGAAACATCGTCACAGGTTTGAAGTGCCCTCAGAGAGTCTTTCCAACTGCGGAGTACCACTTGATTGAAAAAGGTTTCAGCCTGTGTAATAAGATTACCTTCACCATATTCCTCAGTCATTTCTAGAAGCTCTGCAGCACACCAGAGGTACACAACATTTGATGATGTCAGTTCAAGTTTCACTCCATAGCAGAATTTTGCAACAAGTTCAAATGTTTTGGCACCGCCAGGAATGTCACTGAGGGATATGACACATTCTTCCTCTGATTCAGAAACCTCAGCAATCCTTCTTTCCAGAACACCACTTCTAGAGAGCAAAGGGAACTGCATTAAGCATGAATTCATTTAGCTTAGTTCACAAAACCTTATACTCAAAATAACGAGAGAAAGCTTTTAGATGGAGATACATTTTGGCTAAGAAGGTAATATCAAACATGTAAGAAATGATATATGGACGAAAACGGAGCTATAACTTGGCACTGTTTTACATAATGCTCCTATAACAATACTTATCAAGTGTTTATTAACACATAAACATGCCAAACTACAACTACATTTCACAGTAGCAATGTCTTTATTTTGAACTACTGTTACACTGACGGCATACATCCTAAAATCTGATTTCTATCCTTCATGTAAACTTTAGCAAATTTTTAACTGACTAGATCAAATTCTTAAAGCTAGAAACTTATGAAAACTGATGTTTGAATAGTGCATCAACTAAATGTGATGAAAATAAACTAAAAGAATAGGTGTAGATATGTTATACCTTGTGAAGATGAAAGGACATCTCTCCAACTTCAACAACTATATCACTAGGAAGCCCAGTCGTGCAGAACCTATGTTTATGACAGCAATGAAAATGTTACAGATTATATAACTCTGATGAATTTTTCAAATAAAAAAATTAAAACAGGCACATTGCATTTTCAATCTGTTTGAACTAAGAACAATCCCATTTATAAATGGCTTAGTTTTATAAAGAAAAACTTAAGAACAGTTCCTCATAGACCATGAAGAAGATAAATCAAATTCAGCACTCCTAGAACAAGTTTAAGATAAAAAATCTTCATTGACAAATTCATTTCTATCAAACTGGCATCAAAGTAGTACAACGACCATCATACACAGGAAGAACAGATTAGAATTTTGCCATGCATATATGTTTCACCAATTATATCAAATTACTAAAAAGGGAAGGAACTCATTAAACACTTTTCATTCACGCTTTACACGTAGGTCTTATGCACCAAACTGAACTTGACATAGGAAGATCCAACAAGAAAGAGTAATAAAAAAGAAACGAGTTCAATAATGTGAACCAATATAAACTCTCGACGAAACAAGCCAGCATTCAGTAAAAGCACAGCTTACAAGTAGGAAAAAGTTCTTCCCAATCTTAGGCTTCACAACACACAGAAAAAACCGTCACATTGAAGAGAGAGGAGAGAGAGAACACAAAAAACAAAACTGTAATTTACAGAGCAAACAAAAGGATAAGGCGAGATACCAGGCCTGCCCTTGACGCTGGAAAGCATCAGTTTTGGAACCCAATTTCACGCAAGCCATCTCTACTCGAATCCTCAAAAAGAGAACAACAATCGGTGAACAAAACCAAGTGAAGAAACAGATCCAAGGCCAATTGAATTTGAAACACAATCAAACCCTTCACAAACACTGTACCACGCAGCACCCCTTGGCCTCAAATTCACCCTCCACGAAATTGATTCACAATGCAGCTTCTTTCCATGCCCTTCTCCAAAAGAAACAACCTTTATCAAAATTCCCAGCAACCCAACAACCCGAAAGAGCCGAATCCACCACCAGATTCAATCAATAACACCACCACCTCAAAAACCCTAGAACCACTCCACTATTGCTAGGGTACAAAAAAACACAAACACCCACTTCCCAAAAAATAAAAATTGATCCCCAGAAACCTAAATTCCTTATCACCACTCAGTTTAGGTCAACAACCCAGTTCTCTACCCCCAACAAACAAACAAACGGAAAAGGCCTAAACCAAACTAACCGAGACAGAAGGAGCAAAACAAAAAACCACTCAAACCCATCAAAGAAAAAGTGCAAACAGTAACAGCTTGGTTAAATAGAAGGCATTGACTCCATCTAAATGCAGGCATGTGTGTGGAAAGTTATAATTTTGGGACATGGGGCAATGTGTAACATTAATGGGTTTTGGCATCTGAAAGGGTAACCCTCCGAACCCATGTGGGGTCCGTGTCTTCAAATACACTCATTGCTCTTTTCTCGAGCACGGAATCTCCATTAATAAAATATTAATAGTAATAATAATAATGAATAATTTGGGGCACTAAGTAAACTGGATTTGACTTGGGAGAACAAGAACAGTTGAAGATGGAAGTAAAATCGGTTTGGTATTTTGTATTTATTAGGGAAATTCCTTTGTTTATTGCCACTGTCGGTTTCGTAGCAGCTGAATGAAGGAAGGACCCCCAGCTAGCCCATGTGCGTTTCCACCGCACTCGCCGTTCAGTGTTCAGCTTCAAAATCATACCTTTCTTTTGGGTCCAATCACAGTTTTCTTAATCAAAATATTAAAATTGCAACTACTGCTGCTGATTACAATGCAGATACTTGTCAAAATGAACTTGGCATGAATCAATTTAAAAAGGAAAGTTGTTTAAAACAATTCAATCAACTTGGCAAACCAAATTCCACCTTCCATTTCTTTTTTCTGTATAAAAATCAGCATTTCACTCGTGGATCAGATCAACCAAGAAAAAGATTATCTACCAGAAAATTGAGTCAGACTAAACTACTTCATTTTCGCCACTTTTCTTCCCATATTCCATAAGAAAACAAAAACCTTCTATGATTTCTATTTTGGTTGGAGGAAGGTTAGCTTATGAAAGGAAAAATTTATCTACTACCTATATCTGGAACATGTTTTTTAAATTTAGGATAAGATAATTTAGAATGGATATTACAGAACCTGTAATATGGTTTTTGTGGGCTTACATGTTTTGGATTTTCTTTTAATTATGTATCTATTTTTTAAAACTATCAAAGTAAGGGAGTTTATTTAATGCTGGATCTCTATATGTTGATTTGATGCGTAAATTTCTAAAATGATAATCTATATTTGATAATCTCTTATTAGTGTATATTCTAATTCATCAAATTTAACATTTATAAATAAATCTTTGATTTGTGAAAATAACTTTAAAATATATATTTATTAATCTTAGAGTAAATTTTGTCATTTTTGATGATTGGTTTTAAGATATAACATATAAATTGTGTTCTATATTTTCACATGGGAATCTTATCTAATAAGGGGTGGCAAAGTGGGGCAGGCCGTGTGGGTCGCTAAAAAAACACGGGCGGGTTGCTTATTTTAACTTGTTGGCCTGTTTAGACCCGTCTCGCATAACTCATAGTCCGCGCGGGCCAAGTGCGGGGCAGGGCGGGTTGGCCCGCATAACTCGCATAACTTTAAGATGTATAACTTTTTTTCTACACTCCCATATTTTCTTCATGTAGCCTCATATTTTACATTCTGAAATTTTTAATAACATCTTAGTACGCATGTTTCATGAAAATAATATTATGAGACCATTTACTTAATGCATCTAAATAAAAAATAATAATAAATATTTCTTATGCGGGGTGGGTTAGAAAAATCAGCCTGCAAATTCTATGCGAGGCGGGCCAAGTATGGGACGGGCCTATGCGGGGTCTCATAAACAGAATTTCTTTTGTCCATAACATTGTCTCTCTGAACTATCACTTTAAGAGTTTTGTAATTTATTTCCACAACTTCACATTTTATTGAGGATTTTGTGGTGAAAAAAAAATTGCAATGTATACTATTGGATTTCACATGTTTTAACCCTCAAATTTTAAAATATTGAATGTTTTCAAATATGTCTTCAACAAAATCATCATCATTCATGGTAAAAGACTCAAATTGGTGTGTGAGATGACAACTTTCTCAACTTTAAATCCTTATTTCCTTTCTAATAGATCTTTAAGGAGTCCTAAATTTCCTCATTCGTCTTCAACCTACAAACTTTTTTAATTCATTTTTAAACAAAACACATATATTGCTTTGTTGTTCAAGTCCATGAAGTCAAACTTTTTGGGTGCATTCTTTCTCTAGAGTTGTAATGTTGATATATCCTCTAGTAATGATGTTCCACAATTAATAATGTGTGGATTTTATGTACATCTCCATATGATCATTCTATAATTTTCCTCCAAAAATGTTAGTAGCTTAATAAAACCTATTAATGAAGTTAATATGTATATTTTAACAATGAGATTAGTTCACTTTGTTTTTTTTCATGAAGTATGACTATTGATCTTGTTATACGAGTATATGAGAACCTACAACTAATTAAACCTATTTTATTTGTGACTATGTGAAATTAAGTATTTTTGTTGTAAATTTGTGGGAATAATTCCGCTAACATGGATATATATATATATATATATATATATATATATATATATATACCTTAGTATTATGACTAGGGATGGCAAAGCGGGGCAGACTGTGTGGATCGGCCCGCAACCCTCTAGTAAAAATCGCAAGGCGGACTCACCTTTTCAACCCGCATAACCCGCGGGCTAGCAGCAGGGCGGGCTGGCCCGCAAGCCCACAAACCAAAAAAAAATGACTTTGGCAGCAGTGGAGTAAATATTTTGTTTTTCTTCCTTTTTCATTTTGGGGTAGAAAATTACAAGGGTCATTGGAATTATAATTTCCTTGAGACTCCTTTTTGGTCCAGATTTGGGGATGAAAATACATGATGTTGGATGTGATATTTTTCATGTAATTTGGAATAAATAATAATGGATATATAAGGTAGTGGGTAAGTCAAGAATATTGGAAGGTTGATACTTGGATCATGTAACATTCAATTAATGTTTGTTGTTGTATTAATCATAATAATGCCTTTGTTTTTTTTTTTTTGTGACAATTTTTCAAGAGAAAAGTGAAAAAAAACATTCAATTTCTAAAAAAAAAGAGAGTGCGGGTTGGCCGGCAAACCCGCGGGTCAACCCTTATGCGGGGCAAGACGAAAAGTCTAGCTCGCATTCACTTTGTGGGGCGAACCAACCCGAACCATATTTTGTGGGCCAACCCGACCCGTATTTTGCTAGCCAAGTGCGGCGCAGAGCTATGCAGGCGGGCTGACCCGCTTTGCCTTCCCTAATTATGACCACATAAATATGATGTCTCTTATTAGATAAAGTGTTTAAAATTATACGCTAACATCGGATTAGTTGGATAAAGTTATATTTTTGTGTCTAATTAGTCAAATGAAGCTTGGGGTGATGATATATATTTGTGCACACATTTATAACTTCATTGTATAGTGAAAGAACTTTCCATATGATTTATTTTCATTTTTAAATCATTTATTTTATGTAGTACTAAATTGGGTTCAATGTATCTAGTGACTTTATTTTTGTATTTTTAGCTAATCTCACATCTAGTCACTAGTTTAGCCATAACTTTTCCTATAAATATTATTTTTCTTTAATTCTACTCTCATTGGATTCTAAATTTTGCAGGGTTAAAATTGGACATTTGGTTTATTCGATAGTGGATTTTTTTAATATTTTATATTATTTTTTGAAGTTGCACCATATTTGCTAAATTTTTGTAAAAGAACCTATGCGCATTCAATTCTCCTAGTTTTGGTTTAGACTTTTGTAATCAGGCTTCTTAACCTAATTAGATTCCACATTTATGCTCATATTTATCTCAAAATTCAGAGCATACATATAGGCTAAATGTGCTCTAAACTTGTACACAAAAATCACTTGATTAATTTTTAGCTTTAGTAATTGTCTATTCATCTCTTTTTCTCTGTTTTCTCTCATGTTTTGTTTCTCTGAATTTCTTTTTGTGTTCTCCATCCATGGAGAACTAATTTTTGAGTATCAACTCATGGAATAAAGATTAAACAAATTGAAATGAGTTTTGCACCGATTCTTTTAATGCTATGAGTTATTCTCTTCTCTAATTTCAGTTTTGTACGATGTGATTGCAATTTGCATTTCTGATTTTAGAAATCAATTTAGGAATAAATTGAATCTTGATTTTATAATTATATACAAATTGGATTAAATTATGGTTTGGTTTGATTTGTAAAACTGATTTAATTGATTAATTTAATCGGTTAATTGTTCAAACTCGAATTTGAATATTTAAATAACTATGATAAAATGAATTGTTTGGTTATTGAATCTCTAAATTGACCTTTTTATCTTGTTGATTTTTGGTTTTACAATTTATTCATGTTTTCAACAACATTTATACATTTCTCAATTCACAAACCCCTAATTTTAATTTGTATGAAAAGAATATTAAATATTAAACACAATTAATATGTGTCATTTGATAATCAAATTGTGCTTTATATTGCAATTTTTTTTTTTTAAATCATAGAATCTTTGAATTCATAGTGACATTGAAAATCAATGCGTTTGTGTTTGCTCAACAAGACAAATTTATGAGCTTGTGTTTGATTAGTGAGACAAAGTTTTAACATTGTATGCTTTCATCTCTTAAGTCTAATTAATAATTAATGTTTGTACATGATACAACCTAACGTATAGTTTTTTTTACTATTATTGTCAATTTACATGTTTTGACAGTTTTCAAAATCACCATCCTAAATTGTCTTAATGACATGATAAATTTTGGTTACATAGTTTTTAAAATATTTGTGAAGTACAAAGAAGGTTGAATGATGACTTTAGAACATGGCATTACATTACACAAGTAGTTAATTTGTTTACTTTGACAGGTTATCGTCTTTCTTATTCATATTCTTATATGTATATTGAATATTAATCGTGGAAGATGTATATTCTGGTATATTATGAAAATAGTCAATCAAGTATTTATGGAGTGATATTTTATCTATTGACATTGTAGAGATCCTATATTCAAATTTTAGAAAGTAGATTTTTTTTTTCTCTCTAAAATTTTCAAACTTTGTATACTCTAATGTTATTTTTTTTTACATAATTTATTAAGTAAGTCTTTATGCATATAATGATATTGAATCACAAATAATTGACTTGGATATTAATGTTGACTTTAAATAATGATCTGGTAATTTAAAAGAGATGTTGCAATCATTTTTTACTCAATAAACATTGATGTTCATATGAATACTTTGGAATAAACATTAAGATTGAAAAATGAAAAATATAATTTAATTAGTTGTTTTATGTTTATTTATTTATTTATTAATATCATTTTAAAGTTAACATATATTATGTAGTGTGTTTGGATGTTTACATTTATTTTATAAAATGATTGCACAATAATTTATCATTTTGTAAAATGTATGGCCAATGATTTATCATAATTTCTAACATGAAATGGATTAATTTTAATGTGTCATATTTATGGTGTAGAAATTTATGGGATGTATCTTCTTATAATAGGTTATTCACTTAATATTGTTTACTTCTTATACATTTCGTCTTCTCAACTCTAAATGTGTTGGTTTAACTAACTCTCCAAATAATTTTTTGTGATATTTTTTTTATTAAGTTCTTAAATTTAATTAATTTTTGTTAATTATGTTCAACAATTTATTTTACTAAATAACATTTACTTAATATTTAATATACCACATGAGATCGAGACTCTTGTCATATACAACTAAGCACATTAATGATAGGTTAAAGGAGATTAGAAGTAAAACCATATACAATGTCAGAATATTAATCACAAAATGTGTTAAGGCAGATCCATAGACACAATATCATACAAATGGACGACACAAACAACCGATACCCATAATTCGAACGACACCAACACGTAGTTATATTATAACAGAGCGGATAAAATCTTTTGACCCAAACAGTACCATTTGAAAAAGTACAGGTTGAAGCAATAAATTATAAAAAAAATATTTTGTATTCATTTCAAACCTATTTTTTCCCAATTATTTCAATTCTATAATTGTGTAATTTTTAATTTTAGTGTATATTTTTACGTTAATATTACTTATTCATTAAAGGTTTGTTGGATTTAGTTGGAGGCTCAAATAATATGTTAAGGTGCAAATAATATTTAATATTTCAGATTCAATTTCTTGTATGTATTTTAATACGGATTTCCTTGCAATCGAATCCACATGTGTTAATCTATATAATTCCAATTGTAAATGAAATGGTAATATGATCCATTTACCAATTAAGTGGTTTAGAGTTATTAAAATTTGATCCCTTTTCCCTTTCACTACCATTTTCAGAAGACACCATAACACATACCATGGAGAATGTTCATGACCATCACTTCGATTATGAGGTATATGTTTAGTATTGTTGTATTTTGACTTTACTTTTGTGATGGACATGTTTTGTTGTGTTCATATATTTTTGCTTTTTTTAATCTCATTATTTTCATACATTGTTTATTAACCTAACTTTGTACCTAATATATTCTTTTATTGCATTGTTGTATATTATATGCCTTTTTTAGCACGGTTTTGTTTTTTTAAAAAATGTAAACTGAATTCTTTTGAGCATATTTTTTTTTTCTATTTTACATGACTTCGTTTTCTTTAAATTGTAAACTAACTTATTTTTGAATGGTGTGTTTCTATTGATTTAAATTTATCTTTTGATATTTTTATTAATTGAGTCAAATATGTTTTTGTTATTGTATTATAACTTGAAATTTACTTTTGTTTTTAATTTAAATTTTATACCTTCTATTGTAACAAATAAATTATTAAAATAAGTTTTTTTTGTGTGTTTTTTAACTTAATAAATTAATTTTTAATTAATTATATTATAATATTAAAATATTTACAATGATTTAGTTTGAAATATCTTAATATCCTAATACATAATAATTTATAATGTATGTAAAAAAAATTAACAATGATCTATTTTAATAATTTCTTTTCTATAAATATCAAAATCATTTTAATCATTTCTTTATTATAAGTACAAAATTCTAAAATTTAAACTAAAAACTAAAAATCATTTTTTCATAAAAATATATATAAAAAAAGCATATTTAACGCTTATTAATTTTACGTTTTAACAATAATTTTCAGATTGTGTGGAACGTGAGTTTGCAATTGTTATTTGGAATGAAGTTGGTCCTGACATGTGGATGATGATAAGGACAACACACCATCTGATTATTTATAGATTCTTTCCTCTGCACTCCACTAAGCCGTAAAAAATGTCAAAGTCACCTATTTATGAAAATTTTGTTACAAAAATTTTACTTTCAGTAATTTGAAAATCTTTAGATTACACGATCTTAAAATTAAAAATTTTGGTGTTACATTGGTATAATTTAGGATTATTTATTTGCAATGATATTTGTAATCCAAAGTATCTAAACAAAACAACAACTAAGGTATGCAATTTTTTTTTGACGGAGAGGAGACTAGTACTCATTTATTTTTCGAGTATAGATTCAATTGGTTATTATGAAATCATTATTGTGTATGGTTGGGTGTGCAAGGTGTGTTCATAATGTTCCATTGCTAAACTTTTCTCAGTTTAGGATGAGCAACGCGTCGACTTCAGTAAATGAGGTTTGGGGAGAGATTTGATCGCAGTAGTTAACGATGTTTGGAAGCACGAGAATAGGTTAATCTTTAAATAGGGAGTAGTAGACGTACGGTAAGCTTTTGCTTTGATTCAATTAAAAACTTAGTCTTGAGTTACATCCAAGTTACAGTCTGCGTATTTCTCTTTTTCTAATTGGTGCATAGACCCGATAATTTGTACGAAGATGATCACATGATGTATTAATTTAAGATGTATGATTGTTTGTTTTAGGTGACTTTCTTTGAGTTAAGATATGAATGTTCTGTATAAACATACATGAGGGTATGTTTAGGGAATGATTAAGGTTGTAATTATATATAAGGGTTGAACCATTCATAGAGTGACTCATATTTTTTATTTTTTATTGCTTATAAAAAAAATAAAGATAATATAAATCACACAATTACACATTAAGTTCCAGACTAAATTATATATATAAAAATTCTATTACTATTGCGTAAGACCATACTTATATATTTAATATATTTAGTTTATGATACATATACATACATTAAAAGAAAAATGAAATATTTAATTATGTCGTACAAATGTTTTATTAGCACATACTATTGTTATCCTAGACTAATAAAATAAAAATAAAGACTCAGTAGGGAAAATGCATATAAAAGTAATAAGGTAAAAGCATGATGATAAAAAGGACTATGTTAAAAGGAAAAATAGGAAAAAAAGTAGCCACAAATTGTGTTTATGTCCATATTAAATCAAGTAACATGGACCAACCTAAAAAATTGTTGCTATCTTTATTTGTCCTTATTTATTTTTCAAAAGCTACAGAAGCAATCAGGTGTGGTAATTAATTTTATTGAAATAACTCAAAAAGCTTATTTTGTTTGTGCATTAAACTGTTTCATTTAGGGTCTCTTTTTATTTAATTATTTATTTAGACACAATAAAATGAAATCAAATAAGGTCTGGAATATGTTTTAAGAATTTGAACACCATACTAAAACCTTCAGTCACCATGCCATGCCATATATATATATATATATATATATATATATATATATGATTCCTCCATAGCTTCCTGTATGATTGTATAAAACCATTCATGAATCACAATGTTTTTACTGAGCTAATTTTCTTTATTTTTATTTTTTTTTACTGGAATGAGATTTGTTATTGAGAAAATTATAGATATGAACAAATCGTAACATAACATGATTTAAATGTAAAAGAGTGGTAACAATGTTACATATTAAGGATAATTCGAGTTAAGATAACACAATTTTAATGTAATTAGTTTAAGTTAAAATCATGTTATTTTGATAAAACTTTATCTTTAACATGACAAAAATTGTGTAATATTGAATTTATGATTAATAGTTTTGAGTATATGTGAAATTATAACTTTAATTTGGGTTTAATTTTTGTTAATCAAAATGAGATGTTTTAAATGATTGTATGATGAAACACGGCTTAGTTAAAGATTATTTACATGAATTTCATACATTTCTATATATAAAAAAATCATAGTACATATATATGATACTTTTCGCATTAAAACCAGAAACACTTATTAAACAATTTTAAATGGGTTAAGATATTTAATCCATTTATTTATTTTCACTCATCACGTTTAATCAATATGTTGTTTATTGCATTTTTCTATTCAAATTATAATTTTTATTAAGATTAAATATATTTTATTTCTCTGTATTATAATGTATTTTTTTTTATAATTTAAACGATAGATTTTTTGAATACCTGTAATAAGGATAAACTTCTTTTTGAATATTTTAATACTTGTAGCAAAGATTAATTTCAATACTTTTTTTATCATAAATATTTAAAAAATTTAAAGTTTAAACTAAGGATAAAAAACAAATTTATATGAAAGTATCTGAACAAAAATTATATTTAATCTTTTTTATTAAGAAATTTCTCTGCTTTTCACATCTAATAAAACTAGTATATTGATTCTAAACTATGCAAATTACTTTGTGTAATGAATGAAGAACATATTTTATTGGATGCATTTGTTTGGTTGGCATAAGAATAGTAACAAAAGTAGGTGGAGTAGGAAGAATAATATTTTGACTGTTTGGTTGAAATTAAAAAGAATGAGTAGTTTTTTCACCTACCCTTCCTTGCATCAATTGTAACATCTTTTTTATCAAATATTCTGTTATAGAAAATTAGGTAGGCTTGATAATTGTTTTCAGTTTAATTATATTTTTAGTTTCTTAAGTATAAAATGAATATAATTTTAGTTTTCTAAATTAAAAAATTATTTAGTCTCTTAAATTATTTTTTGACTAAATATTAAATTTGAAAGGGTAATTTTTTTTTTCAATTGTAGTGTTTAAGGACTAATATTATACTTTTCAAATTTAAAAAAATAAAACAAACTTTTTCAAATTTGAAAAATCAAAATTATATAGCAACTAAACAGTTATTAAAGAGGATTCAACAACTATTATTTATAATATTATTGGTAAAAATATGTATTGAAGGGTAAATCAAGAAAATAAATTGTGTCCACTAAGGGTTAAGAATTGAACTGTAAGACTTTAAGTTTAACTCAACCTCATAAAACTGACTCATAAGATTGAGGATTGCACCCACTTATATACAATGAAATGTTCTAATCTCTAATCGATGGATCTCCCTTCTGCTTCCCCAGTCAATGTATTAGTAGAAGATATGATTTCTTTGAATTGAGATTTATTCGTTTTTAAGTAAGCACGTAACTCAACAAGAAATTTCCTTACCTGTCTAATTTCTAATGAATCAAGATAACCATTCGTTCTGGTATAAATAGTTACTATCTGTGAGATCAAATGTGATATTTTATTTTGATAATTCCTTTTATGAATATGGATTACAAATATTTTTATAAAAGCGGTTCATTATGAGATTTTATATTTCAAGATTTTATATTTCAACTAGATTTAAAGATATTATTAAAAAAATATAAATAAATATAGAATACCAATATTTCAAAGTTTTGTTTAATTTAGTTAAATAAGAAGTAATTAAAATCTAGTCAACCATCATATCTGAATAATATAATACTCTTAATTCTCGAAATTCATTGGTTTACCTAATTGACTACCATCTCATTTATAACTATGTATAAACTACTTTTTTTTTATAAATAAGCATATTACTTTTTACCACCAAAATATCAGGATACAAGGTGTATTAATATTTTTTAATTTTATTATAAATTTATGTGTGTATTGTGTATATGTATTATGTGCATTATATGACAACATTCTACTTTTAAATTTATAATAAAATTAAAAAAATGAGAGATTATATTATATATATTATTTACATATTTTATTTTTATCATATTTTAAAAAAAATTATTTACTTTTTTTAATTTCATTATAAACTTATATATTTCTGTATACATATTTAAAAAAATTCGGATATAAAAATAACTAAAAGTAATACATGCAACCACAACTTGATTTTTTTTAAAAAATAGTGTAATTAAGTTGTTAAAAAAATTCAATATAAAAATCTTAAATAAAAACACAATTTTTATTTATTTTAAAGTTAGGTTTGCAGATACACTATAAGTGTAATTAAGTTGTTAAAAATAATTAATATAAAAATCTTATATGAAATCACAATTTTTTATTTTAAAATTATGTTTTCTAACGTGACTTATCTATATTTATAATTATTTTAGTTTAATATAATTTTAATAAAAAAGTATAGTAAAATTAACTAATTTATTATTTTTTTAAGTCTTAATTAAATTCATATTCAATATTTTTTATTATAATATTTGATTTATGTAAAATTACTTTATCTTTTTTTGCATTTTCTTAAATAACTGTCAAAACTTACCTTTATATGTTTCTCAAGTTTGTTTTTTCCTTCTTTATGAAGAGTTTTATTTGTTTTATAAAGCAATACATTGATCATTCTAGACAAAAACCCTAACTATCAAAACTTCTTTTTTGAAGAGCTAAACTCAAACCCCATTTGACTTAGACTCATGTGCTTTTGTACACTTTCTTTTTGATACCTTTTGGAAGAAAAAAATAACAAAAGTTAAAAATAAGGGCCCTCTCCAACATGGCAATGGAGGTAGAATTCATGCAAAAACTACTAAAAAAGCACATGCACTCCCTTAGCCAATAAGTAACATGGATAAGCACATACACAAAAACATTACATTATTGTTATTATAAGAAGCAAAATTGGTGTATTACATGATTGTTTCAAGCATGGTTGGCCAATGCAAAACACAATAACAATATTAGGTCATAAAGTAACACTTTTTGTGGAGACTCAAAAAAAGGTAGAAAAAAGGTTATTGCTCTGCCCAACTTTCAAATAACCTAATCACTAATCTTACACATTATATGTATCTTAAACTCTAAGAAACCACACACACACCACTTGTTTCTGCCTCAGCATTCCACTCATCAAAATCACAACAAAACAAAATCAAAGACTCTTCTTACTCATTTATGATTTCAATTTTATATTTAATTAGTGGAGTTATATATTTTATCAAATAAAATATATTTTTTAAAATGAAATCATTAATTAAAAAATGGCATTAAAAATAACTATAAAAGTATATAATTTGTGTATTATAATTGAAAAAGAATAATTCTTAAAGAAACCCAACTATGATTGTTCATGTTTCTTTGTCCGTAGTTTCACACTTTAACATTAATAATTAATTACCATTATTGTTAGTGTGAAAAACAAAACCAAATCAGTGTCCCATGCTAACAGGTATATATGTCTGCTGTGAAGTTCAATAAAGCTTTTGAGAAAAGTGTTCTCTCTCTCTTTCTCTATTCCATTCTTTCTATTTTACCTTGGAATGCAAAGCTTTTCAAGAGTTTTTTTTTCTCTCTATCATCACATGCTCAACATCTTCATCTTTTCACACACCCTTCAACGTTATCTTCTTCTTCTTCTATGCAGCACCAGCACCAGAAAACTTCAACCACGTGCTCTGCTTCTGATAGGTAGTAGTACTTACTATTTTTCTTCTTCTTCCTTCTCTCTCTGCAGTGGTCTTTGTGCCGCTCTTCTTCTTTCTTTGGATTCTCTCGGGTTTCGAGCTCTCCCTCTCTCCTTGTTCTGTAAAAAAAGGAACAAAGTGGGTTTCTTTTGGACGCTTTTTTAAAACCAGAAGAAGATTCACCTTTATGTCTTCACATTTTGCCATACCCAAATGCCTCTCTGTGGCGAGGTTCAATTGAAATTTGTAATGCGTTTCTGTTTGCGTGTTCTTGGAGTCCCCTCTGTTGCAGACAGCTTCTGTGTCAGAACAATTGTTTTTTTTTTCTTTTTCTATTTTTAATATTTTCTCCAACAGTTTGATATCCCTTGCTAATACCTTGGATTATCTGTTTTCTAGTGTTTGAAGCTTTCTCCTTTTGTTGTTTCCCCCCTATTGAGTTGGTAATGGCAACTGTTTACTTTGTGTTTTTCTTGCAATACTCTCTGGAGTGAGTATTGAACGTACTGTTCTATGGATTCTGGGTTAGATATTGGGGTTTTGATAATCATGCGAGAAATTCGTGGGAAAAAAAATAATGAAGGAGGGGAGTTAAGTATGTTGGGTGTGTTTATTTTGTGGCTGTAGCTGAGAACTGTGAAATATTTCTAACTGGGTGTTTTTTGTGTGCCGTGTTTAACTTTTATGTCTTCCTTGCGGTTTAATAATTATATTTATTTGTTTTTTGTATTGTAGGTGACAAGTTTTGAATATTGAAATACTGAAAAAGTTGTGGAGACTATTGGATAGTGGAATCTAGTGATGAACCGTACCTTCTGAGTTCTTGGCAATACAATGTTTATTATATAGTTATTTTGAAAAAAAACTATAGAAATTTGATTGAGAGATTTTTTGGATATCGTTTGTGACTTGTGAGATTTGTATATTCCAAAATGGGCTGTGTTTTTTCAAGAATTGATGAGGATGAGAAGGTCGGTAGGTGCAAGGAAAGGAAGAGGTTAATTAAACAGTTGGTGAAAATTAGAGGGGAGTATTCTGATTCCTTATTGGGTTATTTGAAAGCACTGAGGAACACTGGTGCCACCCTGAGGCAATTCACTGAGTCTGATACAATTGAGTTTGAAACTGCCTCTAATGGCATACCTGAGCCAGCCTCTCCACCTCCCCATCTGCCTGCATCCCCTCTGCTACCACCGCCGCGGCCTCCTTTTCTCACTGACAAGGCTATGGTGCATGAAGATGAGATGCTAGAGACAGATGACACCAATGTTCTTCCACTGCAAATCGATCCAAGTTTGAGCTCATTACGGCTGTATCGATGCCCTGATAGAAACGAAATAGTGGAATCAGTGGAGGAGGATAATTGGGAAGAAACCAAAACAGACTTTGAGGATGAAGAAGCAGAAGCTGCTGTAATTGCTGAAAAATTGCGTAGGGGAAAGCAACAGTTGATAGAACCAGTTGATGAAAATTCCTCTGCAATAAGTGTGTATAGAAAAGATGCTACAGCTATGCCTGTGACAGTTTGTAGAAGTGGGAAAACATTGGAGGCTATAGGTAAAGAGTTGGATGACCAATTCCTGAAAGCATCTGGATGTATAAAGGAAATTGCTGTTCTTATTGATATCAGTGGAGGAGATACTCTTCTGCGACAGAATTCTGGGCGTCATGATAGTAAGTCTTTATACTGTGTTCTTTTGGGATGGTGGAAGTTCCATAATGATAGACTATGTGTTATGATCTGTTGGCCATTACCACCTGTCTTTTCTGCCTTGGAACATTTTAGTTATGTTTGATAATCATATTTATAATAATGCACCTTTTAATAGTCATAAACTGAGATTAGTTGTTTTCTAGAAATTTTTTTACTGCTTATTTACATTCACAGGGATTACAATTATCATATTTGTTGAATCTTTTAGAAGTCACAAAAGACAATGGTAGATTATTCTATTTTTTGAAATTCTGACGCTTTATTATAAGCTATGTTTTATGAAATATGATCATAGTAACATTTCTTCTTGATTATAATATATTGTCTTATCTGAATTTCATCCATCTAATAACTATCCAACTTAATCACATTCGGGGTTTTGTGATAGACCATGTTGTTTGGCAGGTTTATTATACTTAAAAATTGTTTTAGACATCATTCATTTCCTATGCAGTTTTTGTGCTGACATGTTTTTACTGTGGCCATGTTATTTGAAGGTAAGAGAGGCAATTCTGCAAAGGTCTTCAG
Organism: Phaseolus vulgaris; assembly: GCF_000499845.2. Taxonomy (NCBI): domain Eukaryota; kingdom Viridiplantae; phylum Streptophyta; class Magnoliopsida; order Fabales; family Fabaceae; genus Phaseolus; species Phaseolus vulgaris. The sequence goes on from NC_023751.2 coordinate 32,700,291, forward strand.
TGTACTGTCATGGAGTAGGCATTCAAAATCACCACCATCCACCAAAGATTGTGCTGAATTTTCTGGTCACAGTGAACCATGCAAGCCTGGAGCTCATTGTGCCACACTTAAAAAATTATATGTGGCAGAGAAGAAACTGTTCAAGGCAGTAAAGGTTAGCTAATAAATATAGTTATCTGACTTAATAGATAGGAAATTAGAAATTTGCCAATTTAGTGTCACCCTTTTATTTTGGGGCTGTATAAAGGGACACACAGCTGTTCAATGCAAATATATCTATTGAGAAAATGAGGAACAGAACTTCAAGGCATATGTATGTATATATGAAGGGCACCGTCTCTATTTTGAAAATGAAAAGTAGGACAAGATAGAAAAATAAATGGAAGGTTTCGAATAGTCTTTTTTTATTCTGGAAGGTGTTGAATAACTAATATAATAATTTTACTAGTAACTAATTTTCATGTATCACCTTATAATTTTTGAAATATGGTATCATGAGGATGTAGGGAAATTAGTCATATTGAATAATTTTAGACCCATTATATTTTAAGATATTCTAATAGCCATATGAGATCTGTCTCTGTTTGCATCAAACTATCCTCCTATTTTCTTTTCTATGTCCTTCCATTTGCATATGTTTTGTAAGTGGGGTGCAAATCTCATCTTATAAGCCGGTTTTCTGAGGTTGAGTTAGACATAAACCCACTTATTATGATAGTATCTAAGCCAGTTAGAGCCTATCATAGTCAAATTCTTTGGGACTATTATGCCACTATTATCGAGATACTACTGTTAGACCATCTATAATATCCAATCCCATGCCCGGGATGCTAATTTCTTGACATGAGGGGGTTTGTTGAAGATGGGCTCCTTTTAGACCATCCATGTATTTAATCCCATGCTCGAGATGTTCATTCCTTTGTGTAAGGGGGTGTGTTAGAGATTCCACATTGACTAAAGACTAGATTATAATATATAAGTGAGTACAATTCTCACCTTACAAACAGGTTTTGTGAGTTTAAGATAGACATAAACTCATTTACTAAGATGTTTTACTCTAAAGTGTGGAAGGTTTTAGTTTATTACTCTACGTATATTCTGTGTTCATGGGTATTTGTATCTAGAAAGTTGCATCACATTATAATCCTAGATAACATTCTCCTCTCTGTATATCAAGAGTCCTACATATGGTTGATATCCAAAGCGTATGGATTACATTTTCTACTGAATTAGAAGCTGTTTCATTCTCTAATCTTTCTTATTCTCTACATTCTCCCCTACTATATTTAAGATGATGTTAGAGAATTACCATCTAGTGAGACCTATACCATCACAATTCTGCTAACACACTACTAAAAGTATGAAACCATTTTATTTTTTTATAGCTTCCTTCTTATTCCAACGTGATCTATCTCACATTTTTTTTATCATGGTTGCTGCTCTGCTGGTTTTGTGATCTTTTGTGGCTCTCCATGACAAGGCTGTTTTCTCCATTTGGTGGGAGGGGGTGTTTTGGCATGTGACTCTTCTCACCACTGCCATCACTATGATCTCCATCTTTATGTGACATAATCCAGCAAATCACTGTTATCTGCCTTCAATAGAAAACCTCCATCAACCTTTTTAGGCAGAACCACCACATACTAGATGAGTAGATGCCAAAAGAGCCCAGATCTGCGTTCTCACCATCAATCCTCTTTGTTCTCCCACTAAACTTTTCTGGTGGCATTTCCCTCTAATCACCACTGTTGCTTCGGTCTCCATCCTCTGGCAAGTCTGTTGAACGCCTCATCCCATCACCATCCACTTTGCCAGAAAGTTTATGGCGGCTTTCTGGTTATGTTTCTGGTGGCTCAGATCCAGCAACATCATATTCCAACTCTTCATATTTGTTAATCATATTTCTGCTGTTGGATTGTCTTTTTTCTATCTCCATTGCTGGCTATTTTCCCCCTCATTACTATCTTCATTTTATCCTAGCAGCTCAATCATCTGCAAATGTCTGCCTCTCTGGTAAGTGTGGGATTGGCTGCCACTATTTGAACCTTACTAGTGGTGCATGATTGGTCCTGTGCAGTTTTCTGACCAGCAGTTTCACCTTGACTCTCCTTGCAGTGCTACTAGTCTGGTCTCTTGATTTTTTCCACTTTCGTTGGACGGATCTCCTTATATACATGCCTTCTTTGATGCCTTTTTACCTCCATGATTCTCTTTCTTATAGTTCTTTTTTATTTAAAATAAATATAAAAAATGAGTATTAATATGTAAAAGGCTTAAGGCTTGAATAATGATATTTAATGCACTCAGGAAATAGAAATAGTATCTTCTTCTACATTTTATATGAATTCAATGTTCATGGTGGGTTTTATTGATAAACAATCATGGGAAATAGTCTCTACGGAGTCTAACAAGAGTCCTGTATGAAGAACCTATGCAGTGCATGTTCTACTGAATAAGAAGCTGTTTCATTCTCTATGTTCTCTCTTTCTCTCTAAATTCTCTCCCCTAATTGTAACATTACATGAATCACTGTACAGTAGATATGCATATGTTCATCTTGTACATTAAGGTTAATAATTAGTTTTCTAGAACAGAGCCAAACTGAAGGAGTAAATTCTAATTATTTATCCTAACATAATAAAGTACAAGAGAAATAAAGGAATACTATAATGGGGTTGCTCTTGCTCGAATGTTATTTCAATCTGTTGACTGCTAATGTAATTTCTTGTGGGTTGAATTATTGTTGGAGATCAGTTGTTGCATTTACTATTTCTAACATATTTATTATCTGGTAACTATGGGAGTAGGGGCATTCAATAAAACCATAGCAGGATCATGCAATCCGTTGGGATGAGGGAATTAATTTTTAGTTAGAATTTGTCTTATTGATATCCATCAAGAGGAAGAATATAAATCCAGGCAAATGAAACAATAGTCTTTGCCTTTGTTAAACTGCTATAGCACCAAATTATAAAATTGGTTTCAAATTTATCTGGATCATTATCTTTTTCTTTTCATCTGAATGGAAATCTTTGCTTTTGGATTTAAATATTTTTGCATGATTGTCCTTGACTCATTGTTCAAATGTCATATAATGTAGGAAGAGGGAATTGTTGCCTTGGAATTTGATAGGAAGTCATCATTATTGCGTAAACAAGAGGATGAGAACCTTGACATGGTGAAAATTGACAAAATTCGATCATGTGTTGAGAAGTTGGAGTCTGATTTAATTAGCTTACGGCAGTGCATCAGTGAAACAACTTCATCAATTTTGGAAATGATAGATGAGGAGCTTTTACCCCAGCTGGTTGCATTAACTGCAGGGTATATTCATTTGAATCAATGCATTAGAGTATTCTAACTTAATGATGTGTTAATATCAATCTAACTTAATGATGACCTTATGGTTGTTTTGTAGATTAGCACAAATGTGGAGAACAATGCTTGAGTCCCATGAAACCCAAACACTCATCTCCCAGCAGTTGAGTGACCTCAGTGATAATCATAACACGTTACTAAATTCTGAATATCATCACCAGGCTACAATTCAATTTCAGACTGAGGCCTCTTATTGGTATAGCAGCTTTTGCAAACTTGTAAAATCTCAACGGGAGTATGTGAGGATCCTCTATGAATGGGTTAAGCGTACTGACAGCCTCAGGGATGGTCAAGAAAGTAGCAATCATTCTTCTGTTCTTACCATTTGTGAACAGTGGGAGCATGGGCTTAACGAGTTACCAGAAAAGGTACTTTTGGTCAAAATTTGATGTCAATCTTTGTTCCTTGGACTTTGATTATTCTTGACATGAAAAACAGAAAATCTCTCAAAACTGGAAAATCTTTACTTTCAAAATTCAAACTAGTGCAACTGGTTTGTTTTGTCTGCAATGCTATCTCCACAGTAGTCCTGTTGTTCTGTTTTCACCTACTGTACATCGGCCTTGGCTCCGCCCTTCCAAGTGACTCAGTTTTTACTTTTATCTCACTCAGTAGAGCAGAAGTCAACAAAGCATAGTCCAGCCACCGAGTGCTTGTTTTTTTGCTTCATGCCAGTATTTGCTAGTTCTGTGTGTCTATGTAAACTTCAAACTCTAGGCCATGATGTTGAATTACAGATATCATCTGATTAAGTCATTGTTCCAAAAGTTTAAACTGTTGGGGTAAATGCACATGAATGTTTCATATCTAGCAGTTTCTCTGCACTAAAGTTCTGGTTTCAAAACATTAATTGGTTCCTTGTATTATGAGTGTTCAAAAGTTGGTTTGAAAGATTAAATGATTTGTTTGAATAAAAACTTTCTTTTCTCCATGTTACCACCAAACGTCTTAAAGAATTTCATCAGTTGATTTTCTTATAAATAGCAAGACTTACAAATTTGCTGACACTCTGGCTCGTTGCAGGAGACTTCTGATGCAATAAAAAGCCTATTGTCATGCATCCGTTCCATAACTTCTCAGCAGACCGAGGAACACAACATTCTGAAAAGGTTACAGAAGCTTGAAAGAAAATTCCAAAAATGTGTGAACTCCTTGGCTGAGATGCAGCAAAAATTAGACGGAGATATGGCTGATACAAGCCCCAGGCATCCAATACATGTTAAGAAAAGTGAAACAGAAGACATTAAGAAGCAAGTGGAGAACGAGAGAGCAAATTATTTGGATGCTGTTCAGTATAGTAGGGCCATGACCCTAAATCAGCTACAAACTACACTTCCCCCTCTCTTCCATTTACTGATGGAATTTTCAAGTGCTTCATCTCAGGCTATTGAGCTTATCAATACCCCAGTCAAGCCATTGGAGTAGAGTGCAGAGGGATATTGCACCACATAACATTTTAATTGCTGTCTGGTGCTTTGGATGGTATAAGCAGAATATATATATTTGTATTTGTATATTGTAAATTGTGTTCTTGTCAGTTTTTCAACTGACACAATTGTGTTGAGTCATTGATGATGATGGTATCAAAATTAAACTCTTTTGTGTATCCCTTCCAAGCCACCATATTCTGAAGTTTTTAATGGGGGCTGAAGGCTATTATTTATATTGTAGCAAATGGAAAGAAAAGAAAAGAAAAAGTAGAGGAGAGGGTATATACTAGTATCAATTTATAACAATAAATTTATAATGTGCATGCATTTGATTGATGTCAGGTTTCATAATGCATATAACTGAGACTTTAGGTTAATACATATATGAGATGTCAGGTTTTATAATACATATAATGTATCTTTTATTAATAATAATAAAAATAAACAATGTTTATTGTTTTTTTTGTTTTTTTTCTTCATATTTTATCTTTTTATTCTTGGGAATACAATCAACATTGTTTAATCACTTGTTTTGAAGAAATTGCCCATGACAAGTAAAAGTTACTATAATGGAAAATTAAGAGTTATTCCATTGTATAATTATAATATAATATTATACGAGTCAATATAAATTTTTATTTTATTTTATAACTGTATTTTAATGTATGCAGTTTTTTCATAACTCCAGTATAAAATTTAAAAATCCATTTTTTTATAATTAAAATGTGCACACCTTTTTTAATTGTTTTGTTGTGTACATATATTTTTTTTATCCTTTCCTGTCTCTGTAAGCACTTGATTTAACTATTTGAAAGAGATTATCCATTATAAGGAGTTACTTTGATGAAAAACTGCAAGTGTTTCTATTGATTAATAAAAATACTATAAAAGTTAATAAAAAAATCCTTTCTATAATTGTTTTGTATATAACAACTTTTATAATTTCAAGATAAATTTTAGAAACTTATTTTTTATTTTGACGATTAAATTACAAGTGTGTAACTATAACATTATAAAAAATTAATAAAGAATTTATTTTTATAATCCTTTATCCATATGTTTTTATAATTTCAATATAAATTTTAGTAACTGAATTGTTTTTTCATTTTGATACTTATTATAATAATTTATTTTTTAATTATAAATATGCTTTTTATAAACATAAAAAAAATAAGCAAATATACATTGTCATGCTATTGAGATTGGTTATTACTGTTTTTTAGTCTAAGGAAAATTTTTTTCATACTTTTTTGGACAGAAAAAATAAAATAAAATAAAATGAAATTAGTTTATTTATATGGTAAAGTTAAGATTAGTTTATTTCACAGTGCGCGTTGAAACATTTTTTTTTCTATTATTATCTTCAACACTCTACAAATTGTTATCAGCTACTTACCCCAACTTCTGCTCTCAATTCATGGTTCTTTTTTTCCGCGTGATATTGATAGTGAGTTTCTTCTTCTTCTTCAGGTTAGGGTTCAATTAGGGTTTTAGTAAATTGAAGGATTGTGCTTGATAATGATAGAATGCATGGTTTGAATGAGGTTTCTTGATTGTTTTCCATGTAAATAGGGTTCTAATTAGGGATTTAATACGTTGTTGTTTGCTGATGGGAATGATGTGCCTTTTGATTGTGCCGTGTTTTAATCCGATCTATGCTGTGGGTGCCTGTCACTGAAGCAAAAACTGTGTTTACATTGTTATGTAGCCTAGTTATGTGCTGAACTTCTTTTTCATTTTGTTTATAATCTTCATGGTTGTTATATTATTACCGTCGAGATGACAGAGACCAGATAATGGAGTATTATTTAGTATTTTTTTAGGAAAGTTACCAGAAATTTGCATCCCTGGAGGAGATGAGCCTGACAAAAAACAAACAATTGAAAATTTGCTAAAAGCAGCTAACTAGAGCTGGTTTATTTTATGAATATTAACTATATCTTAAAATGGTCTACAACTATTTGAAAATGACTGTACAGATGTATAAAAGGGGATCTTTCTCTGATGAATTTGAGACACCCGTAATTGAACATAAAAAGATAATGTCACTGATATATACATTTATCTGCATGTCACATGTATTTTTCAACATACACTATAAATCCATGCAAACAAGATTATTGTAGACATTAATGCTCATAAGCTTAGATAGGAAATCAAATCCAAGATTTCTAGTAATTAGCTTATTTCCCCCTCCTTAGAGTACACGTATATGTAGAAAATAAAGTTTACAGATGAAGGATGAAAAATATTTCTTAAACTGATTACCCATAAGTCCTACTTGGATAGCAATTGTCTGCAATGCTTACCAGAATGGTTAGCCAGATATGCTTTATATTTTGCTTACGTTGGAACACAATTTTTTTTACAATAATTTATCTTATTTGTTGTAGTTGATGGACAGGAACTGACATCAACAGTATATAAATTCTAGATTCATTTTGGTGAAGAAGCATTTCATAAACAAGTCAAACAAAAAATTGAGCACAACGTAGCCATTTTACTGCGTGGCCTAGCATATTTGTCCTTTTAGAGGTAATTTTCCTTAAGTCCAAACCTCATTTAATCCTATCACAACACTATGTGCGTAGTTTTATCTCTACTGCAAGGAGAATTGTCTAGGGAGACAGTTTAATAGTTCATATACCTGTTATTAGCTTTTGGTGAATTGATATTTTGCCAGTTGCTTATGCAATTGTACAATTAGTTTATATTTGAAATGATACTGTTTTTAATGGTAATTAGTTCATCCTGCAAGTTACAATATCTACAAAATGAATCTTGTTCCTGTTAAAGATTATAATTTTAAGAAAAAATGAGAGCCTTCAAACTGATTTTAGTTGTTAACCTGGTTTTTTGTTGGCTTCCCCTAAAGTCTTGTGGACTTCCTCTTTGATCTTGTTGGCAAATTTCATAATAAATATATGGCCAAGGACTTGTCATGATTTTGTTTCTTCCTACGGCAAAAATATATCAAGTCTAATTTATTGTCAACTCCAGTATTAATAAAATACTTGAAAAATTACAAGCAGGTCTGGTCACTGCAATTTGTACTACTAGGGTAGGGTGTTTTCATAGTTAAGTGTAAAAGAAAAAGCTAGACTAAGGATAAAAGGCTTACTTGTATGTGTTATCAATAACAAGCTAAAAGAATAACACGAATGAGGAATGACATTGATTTGGTTACCCTTGACAAATGGGGTCACATAGTGGGCATACATTTGGTTTGGATTTTATCGGTCAGGGGTAGTAATTTAGTATTACAAGACTGTAAAGATGCCCAATCAGCAAAGTCATACATTCTTTATCTTATGTTGTAGGTTGATTTGTTTTAACTGGAGGGATTGTTGGATTCCTTTTACCTAGGAATACTGCAACATTGAACAGTGGTGTGCTCTTTGTTGGTGCTTTACTGTTCCTCAATACCTGTAGCTTGAAGATCTGGAGGCAAGGAAAATCAAGTTTACCATTTATTCTAGGACAAGAAGGTATGCAATTTAAGGGGTATTAAGATAGTCCTGGTGTATGAATAAAAACAAAGCAACTGAAAAAACTACAGCATAATCTCAATGCAGTGCTTTTATCTCGACTGGCTTTAGTGTTATTATAGGTATATCTCAATGAAGTGCTTCTATCTTATATTTTGTCAGATTTTCCTGCCTTCTCACTGGTGCCTTTGTTATCTATATCCTCCACTGGTCCAATCAAAACCACCCTCCAATTAGCATTTATTGTTCTTATCTAATAACAAATCTAACTGCATGTTCTTTTTTCTTAAGCCACCCAATTGATCTCTTATACTTATGGTTACTGAATACCAGATACTGATTGTTGAAGAAGAGGTATTTCAACAGGTTATATTTGGTAGAGGAACTACTGTTACAGAATATGAAAGTGGAAGAGGTGAATCGATGTCAGATTCAAGAGTGGTATCCAAAGTTCAAATCTGTATCCATCAAGACTTTAATTCATCAACTCCCCGAGTCATTTATTCAGTACCTTCTTGATGACTCAGGGCCCTTCCTCTTACCTGTTTCTGTCTTAAATGAAGATGCATTACCCAATAGAATTCATAATCCCAATGAGGAAGAAGATTTTCAGGTGTCAGAGGGATCTGGTGATGAAGCAGAAAGTTCTCCACCACCTTCTTTTCCAGAACTTGAATTGAAAATTAAGGAATCCATTGAGTCCCTTGGGGGTGCAGTCTTTCCCAAGCTGAATTGGAGTGCTCCAAAAGATTCTGCTTGGATAAGTACTGCTGGTACCCTTCGGTGTACCAGTTTCAGTGAGATTGCACTTTTATTTCGGGCATCTGACTCATTGGTCCATGACTTGTGCCATGTGTATGATTCATGCCAGGACAAATCTTTGACGAGGCCCCATAACTTTTTTCTTGCACTCCGGAAATGGTATCCATCCCTTCAGCCAGACATGGAATTTCGATGTTTCATACGAGATCAGAAGTTAATTGGAATTTCTCAACGAGAGGTTACTACTTTTTATCCTGTTTTGCTTGAAAAGAAGAATGATCTCCTTTCGTTGATACTAGCATTTTTTAACAATCATGTGAGGGCTAAATTTGAGTCAGAGAACTACACATTTGATGTTTATATCACAAAGGATGAGAGAGTTAAGGTTGTGGATTTTAACCCTTGGGGTGCCTTCACATTGTCCTTGTTGTTTGCATGGGATGAATTAGAGCTTATTCATAGTGAAGGAAATGATGTGGAGTTTAGAATTGTGGAAGATCGTTGTGCTGTTAGGCCAGGCCTTAAAACAGCAGTACCTTTTGATTACTTGGATACCAGTGCGGGCAGTGGTTGGGATCAATTTCTAAGGAGTGCAGATGAAGAGTTAAGACAACAGTCTACTGAAGCTGGTGCATGATAATCAGCTGCTGTTTCTCTATTATCACTTAAGGTAGCAAATAAAAAAAGTAGCTTTTGTATTTTTGAGTTTTTTGACAAGGGGGAAAAATCGTGTTCGAAAGCATTACCGCATGGAGGATGCAGATTTCTTGTTTAACACAAACCTCTTAGTCTTTATGGTTATGAAGTTTATTTTGTTGGACTTCAGACATCACATTTTTAATTAAAGTTTTTCTGTTGGTCATTTTAAGCTGCAACCAATTTCAGGGCTTCAGATAATTAAGTGTTGAAACTCAGGCACACGGACATCTGAAATGACAATTGTGTACTATAGCATCATGTGCTTATTTTGTACCTCAGTATTTTGGAGAAAATTTATCACATGTTGTGTATTTTTTTTTATGAAGAAATGAGTTGCTACTACATGTTTGTGTTATTCATGTGCTTATTTATGTTTGTTTCTTTCATTGCAAACTCTTCCATGATGTTCCTTTGAACTAACTGGTGACACTAATATGCATAATTCTTTTTTGGTGCCCTTCACGTGCATCTTTTCTATGCATATGTTCATTTAATAATTTAGTTCTTTTGTATCTGCATTTGCATCACACGGCTTCATTACTAGAGATGCAGGTTAGAATTATAGTTTCGTTTGGATTAACTTGCTTTTTGTAAAACTGTTTTTATAACAGATTCTTGATAAATGATTTTTCTCCAAACATGTTTTTCCTCCTGAGCCATGACTACAATTTAACATAGATTTGTTTCCTTCAAAGTTCATTAATCGATTTAAGTTAAAGTTATAATAATCTATCACTAATCCTTTCTAGGAGTTGAATGACAAAGAGGTCCTTTGAATTGAATCCATTGTTTGGAATTGAGTTGTGATACGCTAAAAATCCATAGTTTGTAATACACCCACCTGAAGTCCAAGTTGAGATAGCTGAATGGCATTTTGTTGAGCAGACATGTAAGGTTCTTGGGTTTTGTCAAATTTTCCTTCCTTTAGAACTCTTAGCGTAATTTGAGTTTATTACATCCTTTGATCCTGTCTATGAAAATGGAAAGAAACAAAAACCAGTATATTTTACAATTCTACAAATAGGACTCCACAACTTTCATAATAATAACACTAAAGTTATTGAGAAACTTATTCTCACCCTAATATTAATAACTTCAAACATACTTTCAAAGTTTTCATGTTATCAGTACTCACTGTCCAATGAAACATGTTTTACAAAAAATTGAGCTTGTTGAAAGAATAATAGCTTTGGTCATTTGGTAAATATATTCAATACTTAATATTATGGATAACCAAAAGTAATTTATAAAAGAGGAGTTGTGGAGGGTGAATTACTCATTATTACGATATTTTGTTTATATCCTTATTTATTTGAGTAAATCTTTTGCTTAAAAAAATATTACAGACACAAATTTATTTTTTATATTTTCTAATAATTTTTCTCCTTTTTTTCATCTAGCACTTTATTTCTTATATAAAAATCGAATTTTTTCCAATGAAATTAATTATCCTAACTTTTAAGTAAATAACCAGTTATACAATCAAAATATTTATTTTTCGTAAAAAATCCACAAACATTTTTATTATTAATAGGAAAGAGACTACCTCTATGTTTTTAAAAGAAAATAATGGTAGTTACGTGATTGTAATATATTGAATTGTTGAAAGATGTAATCTGGCGTAGAGAGATACTAATAATTGATAATAAGAATACAAAAATACTTATAATTTTTAGAATGTAAGATAAAAAATATAAATCTATATATTATATAATTATAAATTATATGAATTGATAATAAAGATTTATGTATATTAAGTAAATTTTATTTTTTTTTAAAATAGAAAAATATTTTTTATGATTGATTTAAAATGATTTATTTTTTATTTTTATAATTATAATAAAATTTTATATAATAAATTTGAATTTTTAGAAAATTAATGTATTTTTTTTAAATCTTTGAATCAATTTTATTTATTGAATTCCTTAACCTTATTTCTACCATTTGCCTTTCATATATATTCTTTATCCTTCACCTTTTTATTCATTGCGAAAAGTCTTTCCGTCCAAAGTGAAAACGGTGTCGTAAAGGTGGCTTCTCTGGTGCCAAGTGAAAACTGAGAAGAACCCTATTATTCTTATTGTTGTTGGGAGCAGAACACAGACGTGAATAGTTGTAGCCATGGCGGAGGAAGCGGAAGAGACGATAAACGCAGTCAGAATATTTGTCGGAGGATTGGCGGAAGCCGTCAGCGCCGAAGACCTTCGAAGCTTATTCTCCTCTCTCGGCACCGTCCAAGCCGTTCAAACCATCCGAACTAAAGGTCGCAGCTTTGCCTACATCGATTTTCAATCCAATCCTAAATCCCTTTCCAAGCTCTTCAGCAAGGCAAGAATCAATGACTATTTTATTTATTTATTTTTTGTTTCCAATAATTATCAATGGCATTGTGTGATTCATTTAGCCAACTTCACCTAATGGTTTATGGACATGTTTATTCGAACTTTTCCCTATCAGCTTTTAGGAAAAAAAAGAAGAAGAAATAATTCTGCGTAAGCTGAAATTCGAGTTACAGATAATACTTAGTTATACTTATGAATAAGATAGTTTTAACTTATAGAATTTTTTTAATTCTTTTTAGCTTTTCTTTTCTAGAATTACTTACGAAAAACTTGTTGATAAGCTGCGAATGCTTTTTTTTTTGTCTTGTTTTGTTTTCAGTGACTAATTTTAACACTTGATTGACATTGCAGTATAATGGGTGTCTTTGGAAGGGTGGAAAGCTGAGACTGGAGAAGGCCAAAGAAGACTATCTCGCACGGATGAAGAGAGAATGGGAGCATGACGCTCTTGATGATGCTACTCAACCACCCCCTAGTTCTCCTAAGGACACCACCGGAGACTCTTCCAAGTCAAATACCAAACACCTCAATATTTTCTTTCCCAGATTGAGAAAGGTCAGTTGATTAGTGTTTTTTAGAATATGCGTTTCAATGTTAGGGTTAATCTTGTGATAGTTTCGTTTGTTGAGTTGAGGGTAAGGGTGATGAGTAGGCAGTTGGATTGGGTAGGAGTTAGATGGGTTATGTTTGTGATCTGTGAACTGTATGCTTGAAATTATTGTTGTGGGTTTCTTGTGTTTTGTAGTAAGGTGGAAAAACTTAGTTGCACTGCTTTTGGTGTTGTTCACTAGTCAGAGATGAAGTTTCACCTGGTTAGGGGTGCTACCTAATTTTCAAATGTGATATGTTGGTGATTGAGATGCAACTGTGATCCGAGAAAACAACACCTAAGGAATTTGCATTGCATCTAAGTTTTCTTCTTCTGTTAAACTGAAGGAAAAGTCTTTCATTGAGTTAATATTTAAGTATGTGTAGAAAATCAAGATAGGCCTGTTGGGATGTTGCACTGTTAGTTAGGTCTTGAGGGTTGAGAGTAGGCCTTATAGTTTATTTTTATTAGTTCAGCTCTTATAGACAGCTGTTAGAATAAGTGTTTTATAAGTTGTACAACCATTTTCAGAGCAATGATTTTTATTTTAAAATTAGTTTATTTATTTTTTATGCATAAATACATAGTCATTTAATTATGTCAAATGTATCCTTGCATTTGCATTGTGTTTAATTATGTCTAACGATATTAGGGCTAAATGATATGACTTCGCTTTTACATGCTACATATATACCTGTGCAGGTGAAAACCATACCATTCAGTGGAACTGGCAAGCACAAATACAGTTTTCAGAATATTAAAGTTCCTCCACTTCCTGTGCATTTTTGTGATTGTGAGGAGCATTGTAGTCCTTTTGTCACTGAAAAAGGGAAACTATATATTAATGGGGCAGCCGAAAGAGGTGGAATGAATGATGAAGAGATTAGCATAATGAATGCTGTGATGAACAAGCTACTTCAAAAAGAAAAGGTTTCCAGTGCCGAGAAGCTTGGAAAGGAGAAGGATTCTTACAAATCACCTGATGCTTTACAATCTGATGAAGATAGTGCAACAGATGAAGATGATCTCATTATTAACATGGAGATGAAGACAAATAAAACAGCTTTAATAGGGAACCAGGAACTTGAAAGAATCCTGGAAAATAAGGTATTTTTTCTTTATTTTTGGGGGAGGAGGTGGAGAGTATAATAAATTAGGGTCTAGGCAGTAATGTCAGTTTCCTTTTAGCAAAGAAATGTATTCTATTCCATGTAATTATTGTTTTTAATCTTCAGGAATCATGGTTGAATATAACAAAAATTGCTAAGGAAGAACCCAACAAGAGTATGCCTCAAGTAGAGAAAAGGAATAATAGCAATCTCAACAAGAACAAGAAGAGGAAATCAATTCCCGCATTGGAAATGGAAAGTAATGCAGAAACAACCCCTGGAGGCAAGGGTAATATGCAGAATAAGGTGGGATCTGGTGACCCGGAAGATGTTTTTGGGGAATTGACTAAAGTTTCATGGTCTCAAAAGTCTTCATGGAAAGAACTTCTTGGTGGCGGAGGCAATACTTCTTTCAGTGCTTCTCTCATATTGCCAAAGTTGGACTCTAGTAAGAATCTACAAACATCTGATGACCTGTGTGCACCTCTATCTACAAACAACAAAACTGAAAACATGGAAAGGGACAGAGAATTATGGAGCCGCCCTACCAATACGCAAGTGATAAAAGATCAAACTGAAGCTCAACCTACCAATACGCAAGTGATAAAAGATCATACTGCAGCTCAACCTACCAATAAACAAGTGATAAAAGATGTTACTGAAAATCAGCATGATGTGGCACCTAATAAGACAGGCAGAGGAGCTTCATGGCTGCAAAAACAATCCTGGACACAAATGGTTAGTGAGAATAACAATTCATTTAGCATTTCACATATTTTGCCTGGTATTACGTTCCCAGAGCCAAAGGCCAAGGACCCCATTGTGGAACCTGCCATTTCCAACTATTTCAAGCATAATGGTGTAGCTAAGGATACTATTAATAATGTTGTGAGTGATGGTTTTAAATCAAGGGAGACTATACAAGAAAATAGTCAGTATATCGGTGCCAATGACATTGCTTTTGCTCCAGTAGTTGAGGAAAAAGTTGAAACAAGTCCCAGGGAAAAATCCACTGAAAATATTGAAATAGGTGAAACGTGCTCATTTATGAGAAGTGCTGCATCTATGAAGGAATGGGCAAAAGCTAAGGCCGCTGTAAGTGGATCACTCAAAAGAAAAAGTGGTGAGAAGTAAGATGACAAGGTTATTTGTTCTTTTAGTGCAAGGAGATGAAAGTGAAAGGTAATGAAGGACAAATTGATTTTCCGACACTAGGATAAAAGCAAAATGACATTTGCAATTTGGACACCATTTTCTACACTGTTGTTATATCAAATCTCAGATCGTTCTGATTGGGAATCAGTGATATAACTAGTCCAAATTGGTTGTTGCATAAAAAATGTTTTGTAACCTTCATGATCCAACATTACCCGGTAATTTTTTCTATGAAATCATTAATCCAACCATAGCTGAACTCGTCTTAGCGAATTGGTGACGCGGTGGTTTATAAAGTGAATTGGTGTGTTGTGACTTTTTGAGATTTTTAAGTTGTAGTATGAACAATTTCAATTTTGAAGTTTATAATATGATTTTTTGATAGAATTGGTTCGTGCGGTGTATTTTTTTTTCTTGTTTTGTTAGGCCAAAATGAATGTGAATGAGGAATGAAATTACAATTGTAATATCCAACATATCAGTATATATGTTTAAGAAGGTTTTTTTTATTTTATTGTAATATTCTCACGAGTTAATATATCTTGAAAAAAACATTTTATTTAGAATTGAAAATTATTTTTAGTTTTAGTGTTATATAATACTATTTATTTGTTTGAGTTGAACTAAAAGTGATCGTTGCAAGTTGTAAGTGACTCTAACTAGTGTTTATAATATAATATTAATATGTGAAATCTCTAATTCGTATAAGACGTTTTTTATGTTATTTTTAACAATGGATTTATCCAATTAACTTGTTCTAAAACAACGAGATTGAGTCTAATTGAATTAAGCACGAATCAAACAAACAAAATTCAACTATTTGGATATCCTATATGTGATTTACAAATTCAGTGAACTTGAACAAAATTAATAATATAATTTTTGTAATTTTAGTTAATATAAAAGGCAGTTATAAATATTGTTCTCACCTTTTAATAATAAAATTAAGTATGAATTTTTGGATAAAATTATGTGTTTTTTCTTTTCTTTTTAAAGTAAAGTTTATATATTTACATAACATTTGTCCCACTTTATTTAAATTAAACAAATTAAGAAAGGTTTAATTTGGATTGTGTAGAAAGATTTGAAAATTCAAACCAACAAAAAAATGGTTGGTTCAGATTTATTTACCTCCAAATCTATTCAAATCGATGCGTGAATACTCAATGAATATTTATTAAGGGATCAACATTATGATTTAAAATTTGGGGGGAATAAAAATCGATTTTTTAAATAGAATAAAATAAAAATTCACTATATATATGGATTAAAAGCACTGATATCAGGTTTTAGAGAAACGAAAAATAAAAAAAGAAATTGACAAATTCTACCAGCATCTCAATGGGTTTTAAACTTCATACATTCATGTGATATTCCAATTTTATCTTTTTTATAAAAGTTTAAAAATTTTACTTCTCTCATAATCTCACACTACACTCTTTCATTGTACAATTCAGTAAATATGTGTATTTGGATATACATATCAAATTGTAAATTTCAATATTCATTTCCTAATAACATATCGAATTGTACAATTTGGTATATATTACTTTATTCGGAATATACATACTGAAATTCAGTATGTTATTAAGAAATAAATATTGAAATGTACAATTTAGTATGTATTATTATTTGATTCGGGATATATATATACCAAAATATACCATCCAATATTCATTTTGTAATAACATATCGAATTGTATAAATAATTTAATATTCATTTCCTAATAAGGATACTAAATTGTTAATTTGTATAAAAAAAGTAGTTTATTATATTTTTTTTATATTAGGTGCAAGTATGCAATGTAGGATGTTAATAGTTTTATTTCAACTTTTCTTTTTAAAATATAGTTATAAACGTATGTAAGCATAATATATTTTCATGAATGCATTGTTGGAATTAAAACTTTTATTCACAGTTTATTGGAGACAATGCGTTGTTGGTAGGAGTTGAGATATTTAACTTCAGTTTCATTAAATTTTGCTGGGACTGTCTAAAGGAGGATTTTCTGGCGCTGGTGAATGATTTTTTGGCAGAGATAATTGACTCAGGGGGTCAAACGCTTCTTTTATTTGTTTGATTCCTAAGTCTGATATCTGCAATTGCTTAGTGATTTCAGACCCATTTTGTTGGTAGGGTATGTGTACAAATTGTTTTGAAGATTATGTCTCTCATACTGAAAAAGGTGTTTAGTAAAGTCATCGATACTAGGTAATCTATTTTTCTTGAAGGAAGGGGACTTATGAATAATGTTCTCGTGGTCAACGAAGTTCTAGGCGAGATGAAGAGGAAGAAGAAAAGTTGTGTCTTTTTCAAGGTGGATTATGAGAAGGCTTATTATATGTTAGACAGACTTGGTTTTTTGCAAAAAGTGGATATCTTGGATTAAAGCGTGTTTGGAATAAGCTTTGGTGTCAGTTCTAGTAAATGGGAGTCCGACTAACGAATTTATTCTGAAGAAAGGTTTGAGGCAAGGTGATACTTTAGCTCCATTCTTGTTTCTTATAGCGGCTGAAGGATTAGCTGGGGTTTCTAGGACTACGATCGAGAAAGATTTGGTTGAGAGCTTGGAGATCGGGAGGAAGAGGTTTAAGGTGAACATGCTTCAGTACACTGATGATACTTTTTTTTTTCTTTTCTGTAAAGAAAACTTCAAAAGCATGTTTAATGTAAAGGTTATTCTGAATTGCTTCGAGATGGCTTATGGACTTAAGGTGAATTTCTTAAAGAGCAAAATTGGTGGGGTAGGAATCGATCAGACTGCGATCCTCTATTTTACGTCAATTTTAATCTGCGATGTGATGAAAACTCCTTTCAAGTACCTAGGGATGCCTGTAGGGGAGAGTCATAAGAGGGGCGAGTTTTGGAACGAGGTGGTCAATAAATCAAGAGCATATTAGGTAAATGGAAGGGTAGATTCATCTCGATGGTTGAGAGGATTTGCTTGATAAAGTCTGTTCTGTCATCTATCCCTTTGTTTTAGCTTTCTTTGTTCAAGATACCATCCACCGTGTTGGAGAAGATTGTAAGTCTTAGGTTGCTTGGGATAAGGTATGCAAATCTTGGGATGCGGGCGGTCTTGGCATTATCAATATTAGGCTTTTCAATTTGGCCTTGCTGGAAAAGTGGTTTTGGCGTTGAGTTCGAACAAAAGTGGGTTGTGGAGGGAGATCATCGAGTCTAAGTATGGAGGCTAGAAAAGCTTGAAAGAGCTGAGGGTCAATTACAACAAAGTCTCCCTTTGGTGGAGATTTGACGGAGATCTGGAAGTTAGAGGTTTGGGGAGGGAAGTTTGAAGATTGTTTTAAATGGGAGGTTGAAAATGAGAGAAATATTTTGTTTTGGGAAGATAATTGGGTGGGTTCTGGCGCTTTGAAAAGTAGATTCCCGGGGCTCTTTTTGTTGTCTGCCAATAAGGAGGCATATTTATCTGACTGTGGGGAATGGGTTAATAATATGTGGGTGTGGAACTTAACTTGGAGAAGGGGCCTCTTTGTTTTGGAGGAGGCCCATGCAGGTCAGCTTCTTGAGGTGGTTCTCTGTTTGAGTCTCACTTTGGAGTTTGAGGATAAATGAGTTTGGAAGGATAGCGAGTCAACAATGTTTTCTGTCAAGTTTGCCTACGGTCTCCTTAGGGAAACAGGAGAAGAGGAAAACTCACGGTTGTACAACTTCTTCTGGAGGATTACGGCTCGTGCTTCAGGTCATGTCATAGCCTAGAGGGTGAATGAAAACAAGATAGCCTCCAAAGTCAATTTGGAGAGACGAAAGATTTAGGTTGTGAGCAACCTTTGTTGCTTATGAGGGGTGAAAGAGGAGTTGACAAGTCATTTGTTCTTTGGTTGCAAAGTTTCTTGGCTAGTTTGGAATCTTTGCTACGCTTGGTTAGGAGTGAGTTCGATAAATCTTCTTAACCTTGTTTCACATTTCATGCAGTTTAAAATTCTTGATGTGCCTACATCTATTAATTTAATTTTGGGTAATGTTTGGATTGCACTGGTAAGTGAGTTATGGAGACATAAGAATAAATACATTTTTAATGGCGAAGTAGTTGTTCATTTTGAAATTTTCTCCTTGGCATAATTAAATGTTTGGTCTTGGATTTCCTCAAAGGTATCATTAGTGGGTTTCTTCTTCTCTGATTGGTGTTCAGAACCACTGGTATGTATGCAGTCGATCAAAAGTTGCTTATAGGGCGGTCGTGCTATTTCTTAGTTTTTTCGTTGTCTAGCTGGTAACTTTGGAGTAGGTAGTTGGAGGTAGCTTTGTTGTTTTTGTTTTTATTTGGAGAGAGGGCGTTTTGTCACTTTTGCTTTGTATAAGAGTTAAACCACCCCTTAAATGAGTCATATTCATTTTATTTTTTCTTGTTGATAAAAGAAAATCTTTATTTGAAAACATCTTTGTTATCATGAAGTAAAACCATTTTATTTGTAATCTAGTTTATACTTTTTCACATCAACACACTTTGGTTTCAGATTAATTGTAGCATAAACATGAATACAAATAAAATAATTAATAATTTACATATTGTTAAGTTGTTTATGTTGGTTATTAATTCTGATTATATTATTATTAATTTTGATTTTATTACCCTTAAACTATTTTATCGTTATTATTGCATTAATGGTCAGTTTACCGGGTCTGTTAGTATTCGTATCTTATAGCTTCTAATAATTGTAATTTTATTTTATATATATATATATATATTATCGAAGTAAATCAAAATGAATGAGATCAACTCAATGGTTTTGCAATCTTGTCCAATTATCTTCAATCAGTTGTCTTCTCTTATTTCCTTCAATTAGTTCCGACCGTTTATTCTTTTTCATATTTTATTTTTTAATCTTCATATATATACCCATGAAACAATCTAATTCAAATAAATTAGGTTGAGATTGTTTTGTAATTGGATTAAATTTAATCCAACCTAGCTAATATATTTCATGTAAGTGTTTATGAGATAAGTTTTACTTAAATTATTGTGTTTAGTTTGAAGAATTATATAGGATGCAGGAAGTGTCTTAAAAAGAAAAGATATTTGATATAAAAAAGAGTCACATAAGTTTTATTTAAATATAAGGATAAGGATAAGGATAAGGAAAGGGTGATGAAGGGTTTAGGGTTTGATTAGAAACATGTGGAAGAAGGAGTGGAAAAGAAAGACGGAATACACTAAAACAAAATGAAAAGAAGAACATAAGCATTATCGCATGTGACTCAGATATTGAACAAGGTGTGGAATTTAGTGACATTGAGCAGATCCCATGTGGGGCATTCCACAAGTAGTGAGAATTGTGTTAATGGGAGGAGATAATATGGGAATGTTGAAGTTGTTGTCAATATCAATGAGGATCTTAACTCTTGCGGCATCGCAAAGGCAAACACCAGCATGAACTCCCATCCCCTCAAGGGTGTTGCAGCATTCGGAGGTTGAGCCCACTGTAACACTCAAATTCAACATACCAGAACATGCACTCAGCCCAGCCATATCCATAGGACATCTTTCAGAGGTCACCATTGAGAGTGAGAGCAGATTCAGAGAGAGGAATAGACCAACACAAACACTACCCTTCCAACCCATTTCACTCAACAAACCTAATTCCTTCACAACACTTTCTTACACTTTTCTTTTCTATGTGATCGATTCTGAATCATTAACAACTCAACACCATTATAGCCCTAAAACTTCTGCATTAAGAAAATAGAGGATGTTATCAAGATTATAATACATGACTTTAACAACTTTATAAATAAATTACCCAACACGTCATCTCCATGCATTTCACAAAAAACGATTGCATTAATTTCTTTTTACTAAACATAAGGTCTAATTCAGATTATTAAAATTAGTAAGAAAATCATTATATTATACGGGGTAAAAATACTATGTAAACAATATATATATGTTACTTTTCATTTAAATACTTTAATATTTAATGGCGGTTCATAAAATTTATTAGACAACAAGATTTTACATCATTATTTAATCGTAATTATTTTCTATAATAATTTTTTTAAACCTTATATAACTTATCCAAAAAGTCATATATTAACTAAGAATTGCTTTATTATTAGTTGATAGCGTATATAATATTTTTTATACTTAGCTCAGATATTTAATTCTTTCATATGATGTTTCTATAAATGAAATAATAAAATATAATTTTTTATATAAAAAATGTTACATAGAGAAGGTTGAGAGAGAAGGTTGAGACAAGGAATCCTATGATGCAATTTCTCTGTTCCCTATTGTGGTTGCTAGTCTGGCGGAATTAGTATGACAAAATAAAGTAAAAAATTCTCCAAGGATCAAGATAAGAAAATAAAGAAGAAGATGTTAATGTTCTTTTATTCGCTGATGATATCATATTCTTGTGTGCGGCTAATCATAAAAATAAATTTAATATAAAGGCTATTTTTAGATGTTTTGAGTTAGTATCAATACTTAGGGTTAACTTCCACAAATCAATGATAGGAGTCATTGATGTTGAGTAGGGAATGATGGACTGTTTTGCCAAAACTCTGAATTATACTCAAATGTCTAGCCATTTTAAGTATCTAGGAGTACTTGTGGGTGAGAATTCAAGAAAACGATAGTTGTGGGTACTTGTCATAAATAAAATAAGTAGTAAACTCAATGCTTGGAAGGGTAGGTATCTAACTTTGTCAGGTAAAGTTTTTTTTTTGATCAACCAGGAATAATCAAATTAAAGGGGACACTTTAGGAGTGTCCCAACCCTTATACAAAAAGCTTAATCACTCAGATCGAACTTTGGTTTCCTCAACAAACAGATCAACTTTGTCAGCTAGAGTGTCTTATTAAACCTATTTTTTTTCTTCTATTCCTTTATTTCACCCTCTTTCTTCAAAGCACCAATTTTTGTTTGTGATGAAATTGCTAAGTTACAAAGATTTTTTTTTGGGGTCGGGGAGTGAAAAAAAGGAAAACTGCGTGGATTAGCTAGGATAGTATGTGAAAGTCCAAGGGGGAATGAGGTATGGGTATCAAAGATATTGGAATCTTTAATAGGTTCTATTGGCAAAGTAGTGACGACTTGGAACTGAAGTTAAAGAGATTTGAAGAGAATTTTTTTAATCTAAATATGAACCTATTGTTGGCCTGCAAAATGGAAGTCCAATGACACATTAGTCCAAGTGGTGGAAGGACTTAGAAAAAGTGTGTGACGCTGGAGGCAACCAAAATTGGTTCCAAAAGTCTTGTCTATGGAAATTAGGGTTAGGTATTCTATTAGATTCTAGAAGGATAGATGGATTGATGAAAATAGTCTAAAACATTGTTTATCTGGGCTTTATTCCATCTCTCTAAATCAAGATAAAATTTTAGGGGAGGTTGGAAGCTGGACAACTACAAGATGGAAATGGAGAAGGGATAACTTTCATTGGGAGAGTATTTTAGAATCACAAATGGGAAATCTAATAAGTAATGTTCCACTAAAGAGGTAATTACAAGATACATGGTCTTGGCTTGGTGAGTAAAATGACTATTTTTTCAATTAGGAATGCCTATGGTCTTTGGTTGAACAATAAAAGCAATCCATGGTAGTTTTTTGGATTCTCTTTGGTTTGTGAAAGTATCCCCTACTACCTTAATTCTTGCCTGAAGGGTCATATTAGGTAAATATGCAACAAAAGTTAACTTAATCAGTAAATGTATCACCCTACAATCTCTAATTTGTCCTTTATATCAACATTCTCAAGAAACATGTAAGCTAGCTTCAAGAGTTTGGGATACATGTTGAAGGTGGTGGGAATTAGGTTTGTCCACCATAATGCATTAGTGTGCCATTATAAGCAATTTCATCTATTTGGTGTTAATAAAAAATAAAATCTGTTTTCGAAGGATTTATGGGTAGCAATAGTCTAGAAATTTGGAAACATAGAAACAAAGTTGTTTTTAAACAAGGATAGTTTACGTTGATGAAATTGTATTATGTAGTAAGCAAGTTGAGTTTGATACCATGATTTTGTTGGATCATTCCTCCAATCTTAAAAAAAAAAAAACTAATTATGGGATGTAAATGTTGGAGTTATAGTGTATTTGATGAATCCAAAGTCTTTCTTAAAGAATTTAAAAGATTGGATATAATGAAGATATGAATGTGTTTTTATAATTAATTAAATACTTATTTTGATAATCACTTTAAATCATAATAAAATATAAACTCTTTGATAATACAACGAATTAATCCATTAATTTTATAAGTAAGTGAAATCTCTTTTCTTAAAAATTATTTTACATGATAACAAAAGTTAAGGTTCTGAAAACTTTTCTAATTTGAAAGGTGATATGGAGTGAGTTAAGTACAAAGACAGCTCATGAAGATGCGAATATTAGCATGCAAATGTAGTCCATGTACCTTATTATCAAGGGTTATGATATGTATTATGTTACTTACAATATCTTTTATTAATATTTTATCAAATAATTTAATTTATGTATTAATTAAATATTTTATTATTAAAATTAAGTGATATTTCAAGAAAAAGAAGAAGGGTGTCAATTTTTTTCCCATTATCAATACGGATGACATTAAAAATGAATAAAAGGAATGGCCCGTAAGTTTGCATCCTTACCAGGGAACATTAAACATTAAATAAATTTCAATTCGTACAAATTTTGACTAAAAGACATTTCAATTCGTACAAATAAATTTATTATGATTAAAAACACTTTTTAATTATAGGGTAAATATGATTTAAATTTCGATAAATATAATTATGTGTAGTTTTAGTTTTCTTTTAAATAATATTATTTTTCAGCTTTGATATTTTCTAATCTCCATATGGCTTTTAACATTAACTTTAGGATTCGTTTATATAAATTCCAATAAATACTTTTAAGAAAAGAATTAAAACAAAATTATTTTTCGTACATTAAACTTAATTTATGTATAAGTTAATTTATAAAAAAATCTCGTTCTAACATTTTGATTTATCTCTAATCTATGTACACCTTAACTTCTGAAGAAAATTTTTATTTTCTTTTTCATATATTTTTCTTACTTTGAGAAAAATTCATAAAAAAAAAAACTCATAATAAGTTTTCTAATGAATTTGGAAGTTATTAATTAAAGAAATTTACATATTTTAAATTAAAATAACGATATTATTTTTTCAGTATATACTTTAATTAAATAATATATTTATTATCTATAAATATTAATAAATAAATTATTTTTAAAATCAGTTAGTATAAATAATTTATTATCAATTTTTTTTTTATGAAAAACTTTCATGTTAGGCATCATTATGTTACTTGACATCTAAGCTAGGTTGACACCTTAAGTAACAACAATAATTTGCAATCACATGAAAAAATACTATTAAAAAAAAGAAAAAGAAAGAAAATACAAAAATATGGGGGGACTAGACCAAAATCCACATGTTAACTATACCTATTAATAAAGAATTATAAGAACAAACTAGATGGAAACCTATTATACCAATGAAATGATTCTCTATGAATAAATCCTAAATTAGCCAACTTATCAACACATACATTCCCTTCACGAAAAATATGAGTAAGCCTAAATCTGATTTTTCCACAGAAATTAAGACAAGTATAACATCGATTACGAAGCATCCAAGGAACATTTGTCCTAGTAGTAAACGCAGCACAAACCAAGCCAAAGTCACATTCCAGCCAGACATTAGTAAGTCCCAACTTTTGAGCTTCCTCCAAAGCATATATAACTCCATAAAATTCAGCAATCAAAGTAGTCTGAACGTCAAGAAACGTAGAGAAAGCTCCAATAAACTCCCACATACTCCCATGGAAAATACTTACACAAGTGACAAGACCTAGATAACCCCTAACAACCCCATCAGTGTTAATTTTAACCCAGCTTGGTGAAGGAAACTCCTATCTAACAGGAAGAGGATGAAGAACTTTACCAGTACGAGTATTAATACCAAAAAACTTAATCACACTGAAATCCATCATATCATTCTTCATTGTTGCTTTAGAAGACTTTCCCACTAGACAAGATAAATCTTTAATAACTGAAATAGCCCTAGAAACCTCAATGTTATCCTGAAAACGAGCATAATTCCTCATACGTCATATCATCAAAATAAAAAAAGTTTTCATCTCAAGCTTAATCAATTTAACCAAAGGAATACCATCACTCTTAATAAAAG
Organism: Phaseolus vulgaris; assembly: GCF_000499845.2. NCBI lineage: Eukaryota > Viridiplantae > Streptophyta > Magnoliopsida > Fabales > Fabaceae > Phaseolus > Phaseolus vulgaris. The sequence goes on from NC_023751.2 coordinate 32,725,408, forward strand.
AAAGAAGATCATCCTTATTAGAGAAATGAGAAGGAAAAATCTGCCGAACCCAACTCCAAATATACAAAGCATTAGGGCATTGAAAAAATAAATGATGAATAGATTCCTCATGCTTTTCACAAAGCGTACACATAGAACAAATATGTAGACCTTTATTTTGAATATGCTCATCAGTAGGAAGCCACCCATGAAAAGCTTTCCAAAGGACAAGAATTTTGAAAGGTGGAATATTTGACAATTTTGTTTTTATTAATATAACTAATTTTATGAACTTTATTTTAATTATTCTTAATATCGCTAATAATAATAATAATAATAATAATAATAATAATAATAATATAATAATAATAATAATAATAATAATAATAATAATATAATAATAATAATAATAATAATAAAATAATATAATAATAATAATAATATAATAATAATAATATAATAATAATATAATAATAATAATAATAATAATAATAATAATAATAATAATAATAATAATAATAATAATAATAATAATAATAATAATAATATAATAATAATAATATAAATAATAATAATAATAATAATAATAATAATAATAATAATAATAATAATAATAATAATAATAATAATAATAATAATAATAATAATAATAATAATAATAATAATAATAATAATAATAATAATAATAATATATAATAATAATAATAATAATAATAATAATAAAATAATAATAATATAATAATAATAATAATAATAATAATAATAATAATAATAATAATAATAATAATAATAATATAATAATAATAATAATAATAATAATAATAATAATAATAATAATAAATAATAATAATAATAATAATAATAATAATAATAATAATAATAATAATAAAATATAATAATAATAATAATAATAAAATAATAATAATAATAATATAATAATAATAATAATATAATAATAATAATAATAATAATAATAATAATAATAATAATAATAATAATAATAATAATAAAATAATAATAATAATAATATAATAATAATAATAATAATAATAATAATAATAATAAATAATAATAATAATAATAATAATAATAATAATAATATAATAATAATATAATAATAATAATATAATAATAATAATAATAATAATAATAATAATAATAATAATAATAATAATAATAATAATTAATAATAATAATAATAATAATAATAATAATAATAATAATAATAAATAATAATAATAATAATAATAATAATAATAATAATAATAATAATAATAATAATATAATAATAATAATAATAATAATATAATAATAATAATAATAATAATAATAATAATAATAATAATAATAATAATAATAATAATAATAATAATAATAATAATAATAATAAATAATAATAATAATAATAATAAATAATAATAATAATAATAATAATAATAATAATAAAATAATAATAATAATAATAATAATAGCAGCAGCAGCAAGCAGCAGCAGCAGCAAGCAGCAGCAAGAAGCAGCAAGCAGCATTAAATATTTATAATTTATATTTTGAAAACAACTTATAATTATTTTTAATTTTCTATCCACGTTTAACTTAAAATTAATAGAAAATTTATTTTGTTCATATAATAAGTATGTTCTTGCTAATAATTTTTTTCCTTAATTATAAAATAAAGAATACATGTTATATTAAATAAAATAATTACGTATAGATAGTATTAATTATTACATCCAAAAGATAAACAATCCATGTTATAGAGCAAATGTATTTAACTCATTTTAAAAGTAAATTAAAGAAGTAAATTATGTATAATAATTTTATTATCTTATTTATGAAAAATGAGAAATGTATTACCAAATTCAATCTATTATACATCTAAAAATAATTAAATTATGTTAATATATAAGTTATAATAAATAAAATTATTATCTTTTAAAATATAATTATTATTTTATAAAATGTAGTGATTCATAAACCTAAAAGTCATGGTTCATTTACGTCAAAATTTAAAATGAGTAGAACAAAATTCTTTCCACTTTATGTTTAATTTTGGGAGACTATTTCAATTACTTAACCTTGATGGTAAACTTTAATGAACTTAATTGTTTAAAGCTGAACAACACTGGTGCAAAAAGACAAAACAAATGTGACTATTTTACATTTATAAACGTGGCTATAGAGCCGCATTTGATGAACACACATTCTTAAATCGAAGAGATAAGAAGGCGGCTATATAGCCGCATTTGTAAATCATTTTTATAAGGGCAGTTATTTCTGGTAGCCGCACTTGTATATGCTTTTGAATGATGGTTTAGGGTTTAAGGGTAATGCATTTACAAGTACAACTATTGCCATAGCCGCATTCATAAATGTGATTTAAAATGGCAGCTATGGTAAAAAGCCGCATTTGTAAATCAAAGCACTTGATTTACGAATGCAAAATAGCCACATTTGTAAATTAAAACGCTTGATTTACGAATGCGGCTTTACCTATAGCCCCACTTGTAAATTAAAGTGTTTGATTTATGAATGCGGCTATTACAAATAGCCGCATTAGTAAATGAACTTAATTTAAAAAAGGCCATCACGTTTTTAAAGACTATGTCGGTTCATAAAAGTCGTACTTAACAAACAGTAGTTGTTTATACATTTTGCACTAGTGCTCCCAATTCTTTTATATATATATAAATTACGTATGATATATATATATATATATATATATATATATATATATAATAAGTAACATATTAAGAAGAACCCTCCCATACACAACTAACTCTTAGGATCATCATCAACAAAAAGGGATTATGCATTTTTTCACAATGTTTTCTGCATTTTTTTCCTATGTGTTATGCATTCTGCAGCTCAGTACCATCAATATTGTTTGTAATGGAGGATAAGTTTTAAGGATTTGCAGAATTATGTAGCAGCCGCAACAAATCAATAGAGAGAAAGCATTAGAGGATGGAAGATGAAGGAAGAATGAGCTCTAATGTTAGGTTTGTCAGCATAGTTGTTGTCAAGATTTTACACATTTTGAAGGAAATATAGTGTGGGGAAGCTATGAATTTTTTGTATAAGGGACTTAATTAAGTTCTTTTTATAGATATTGCTTTATTTATTTTTAGGAAGTTTAAACTTTGTTCTTGGTACTTGTAAAAGGATTAAGAGATCTTTAAAGTGTTCTCTTTAGGGCCAACACAGTCACACACCCACACAGAGAAATACTCGTACACACACTCACCCACACCTTATACATACTTTGACAATATTTTCATCACGTACTCCAATGCTTTCGAACCTAGCTGCTGAATATAAACCCTAAATTTTAAAGTATTTTTTGTATTGAGGTTTTACTAGATCCCAACCTCTATCAATTGCAGCTCGCACAATAGTCGACATCCACTGCATAACATAATAATTGCACTCATAACTTCCAGATTGCCTGTTGGACTGCATGTGAAAAGAAATGTATTAAATGATTGAGTGAGACACATTAAATTGAGTGAACAAATATACTTTAAACACCTTAAGGTACATCCAAGTGAGTTTTTGTGCGTTTGCAATTCCCCACCTATCAACATGTTATATCCACAGTAAGCATTGAAATAATAAATTTCATGTTAGAATACATAACATTATATATAATGTATAAGTAATGATAAATGTTAAATGAAATTGTCGTACCTATCTATAATGTGTTTAAAATAGGTAGGGGGTTTCTTATGCAATGAGCAAAACCATGCAGCAGTATAATCTTGAACAGATATGATCAATAGTTTCCAATGACACCTATATAACAAATCAATTAATTTCTCTTATTTCAATAATTTAGTATAACCTATTTAATAAATATGAACTTACTCATGGATGTACCGAGCAAAATAAATTTGTTTTCCTCCATTCTTTAAGGTAGTGCTGATGTATGCTGGTGTTTTTGACTTCTTGTTTCCAAGTGATTGAATGAGATAAGGGTCTAAAAACCCATATATATTGTGTTTCCCCTCATTGAAGCATAATCCACAAATATACCTAAATTTTAATAATTTAGTAATAATATATTTAATAAATCAAAAGTATAAAGATTTTAATATTTGAACTTACATAATCCATAATTGCAGAACTGTTATGTTAATCTCTTGATTTCCGGATGCAAGATCCAACAAATCAGACATGTGAAAGTACAACGGTATATCACAATGCCTTCCAAAAACATTGGCATCCCATGGAACCTCTACGACAATGGTATCTAAAGTTGTAGCAATTTCCACCAATGCCGCCACAAGATCATCAAAGGAGAACTTTTTTCTTCTTTCATAGAGGAAGTTTTTTCCTAGGTTTCTGCCACTCATCAACAAACAAACAAACAATTAAATTAGTTAGAATATAATATATCTGATATATAATCCTATTAGTATACAACCTTGAGTGTGAATATTTATTGTATAAAAGCTGACTAAAGGGGTTCAATGTAAAGATTATGATGTTATATATTGCGTGCCGTGTTCTGCCAGTAAGTTTCATAATGAATTCTAAGTTGCCTTATTTGGTAAGGTAATAAATTTCTACTACATGTTACATTGAAACCAACCACTAATGATTTCTCACTAATGGGTGTTATATATAACTTAACTCAAATGTTTTCCTTTTACAGTAGTTCCTAACACAAGAGTTTTTTTTAATAAAAGATAATATCTATACAAAATCTATCGATCTATTCATGATAAAATTCAGGATATGATATACTTATAAATTACTTATAATTCATTTAAAAAATCCTACAAAAATCTATTTATGAAGAAAAGATTTGTGTATACTTCACAGCATCTCAGGCATTTAGATATTTAATTCCTTCAAATAATTTTTCTATAAATGGAATAATAAAATATAATTTTTTTTTTAAAAAATGTCAGGTATTGAAACAAGGGGATCCTATGGCTAAGGCTTTGTCAGGACTAGTTAGAAAAATAGCAAAGGAAAAACTTCTCCAAGGGGTCAAAATAAGGAAAAAAAATTAGAGGTTAATGTTCTTCATGATGATATCGTATTCATGTGTGAGGCTAACCATCAAAAACAAATTTACTATAAAGCCCATCCTTAGATGTTTTGAGTTAGTATCAAGACTTAGGATTATCTTCCACAAATCAATGATGTTGAACGAGGAATGATGTACTATTTTGCAAAAACTCTGAATTGTACTCAAATGTCTATCCCTTTTAAGTATCTAGGACTACTTGTGGATGGAAATAAAAAAAAAAAACGACAATTGTGGGTACCTGTCATAAATAAAATAAAATAAGGAGTAAACTCAATGTGTGGAAGGGTAGGTATCTAACTCTGTTAGGTCGATTGTGTCTTATTAAATCTATTTTTTCTTCTATTCCTTTATTTCACTTCTCCTTCTTCATAGCTCCAATTTTTTTTTTTTGTGATGAAATCACTAAGTTACAGAAAAATTTCTTTTGAGGGTGGGGGAATGAGAAAAGGAAAATTCTATGGATTAGCTGGGATAGTATGTGAAAGTATAAGGGGGAAGGAGGTTTGGACATCAAAGATATTGGAATCTTTAATAAGGCTCTACTGGCAAAGTGGAAGTGGCAACTTGGAACTGAAGTTAAAGGGATTTGGAGAGAAGTTGAAGTTAAAGAGATTTGGAGAGAAATTTTGTTATCTAGATATGAACCTATAGCGGGGAAACAAAATCGAAGTTGAGTGAAAACATCAGTCCAGGTGGTGGAAGGACTTAGGAAAAGTGTGCGATGTTGGAGGCAACCAAAATTAGTTCCTAAAGTCTTGTATATGGAAATTAGGACCAGTAAATTCTATTAGATTCCCGGAGGATAGATGTGTTAATGAAAATAGTCTTAAACATTGCTTTCCTAGGCTCTATTCCATCTCTCTAAATCAAGATCAACTGTAGGGGAGATTGAAAGCTGGACAACTATAAAATATAAGTGAAATTTAAAATGGAGGAATGATAGGTTTCGTTGGGAGAGTATGTTAGAATCACAAATGGGGAATATATTAAGTAATGTTCAACTACAAAGTGTTGAGTTTATTAGTGTCTAAGTTCAAGAGGGGGTGAATTGAGCTTACAAGATTTTCTCAAATAAAACCTTTTTTCAGAAATCTTGAGAAAAACAACAGATTGATTCAAAGCAAAACAAATTTATTTTTCTAATATCATAATTACTTCAAGAAAATAAATCGATTGGTTTTAGAATCAATAGATTTAATTTCTAACTTTACCGATTTTCACATAAACACTTTAATCAGTAGCAACAACAAAGATATTTGAACAAGTACCAAATTCAAGAAAGTTAATCTTCAAATCTTTTTAAGAAACAGTTATGGAAATAAAAAGAATTTTGAACAAAAGTTATTCATAAAATATTACTACTTGTTTATCTAACCAACATTAACAAATTTAGAGATTCTTAAACTCGCATAAATTTCTCCAGAATCTTGATGCACACTATATGAGACTACCCAATTATGAACAAAACAACATATTTAATTTTAGTTCAACAAATTTATTTTATCGCAGAATATGAGTTTTCTAGATTTATTTGCAGTGATCAAGAAAAGAGAAAAATGCACACACACAAAGTTTTATACTAGTTCACTCAATAAGAGCTACATCCAGTATCTCCTTATCCAAAGTGGATTTCACTAAAACAAATCAATCTTTTACAAAACCTTTTGATTCTTAAACCCTTCAAGAACTAATAACACAATGTTGAAAAAATTTATTTCAGCAGCACTCACACCCCTATCAAAAAGTGGAATTACAAACACCTTTACAAGAGAAAAATAATAGGAATGAAAACACCTGTATTGCCGATTGCAAGAGAACAAGAACACAACCCTCTTTGCAGAACCACTGTGACAACACCTTGTATCTCACACCAAGAGTTACTTAGCACAAGAACATTTCAAGCTTTTTGAGAAAATCTTTAAAAAATTAAAACAAATTCTAAACACTCTCACTGAAAGCTCTTTAATTTGTAAAAATGTAATTTCTCTAGCAGCCTCAATATGAAATACACCTCACCTTTTATAGCTTTCAGATTAAACCAGAATTTCAAAAAACAGTTAAAAGCTGTTATAAAAATAACAAATTTAATTTAAAATCACATATTGTTTTTTGAAAATACAGTTGGTGGTTGCATAACCACTTCCAGATCAGTTTGCAAGGGTAATATTTGGCACATACTGAATTTGATCTCAAAATAGAGCTTTTAAAAGACTTAGCAGTTTTTGCACCAGTTCACAAAGAATCTGTTTAATTTTAAAACACCAGATTTATTTTGTGTAGAAAATTTGTTTTGAAAATCTTAAGACACATTTTGAGAAAACTTTTTAATAGACCCATGTGCTTAATCTAATCACATTGGTTGTGAGATATGAGGTAGATCACAGGGCAAAAGGCATATTTAGACACCCTCTAACCTAGTAGGGAACATCAATTAAAATACACTAAGCTTCAAAAACATTTTCTTCATCAAACTCACTCTATGATCAAGTTGAGAAGAATCTTCATCTATCTTCAACATAAAGGGGATTACAAGATACATGGTCTTGGCTTGGTGAGGAAGATGAATGTTTTTCAGTTAGATCTAACTATGGTCTTTTGTTGAATAATCAGACCAATCTATAACAAATATTTGGACTATCTTTGGTTTGTGAAAGTATCCTCTAATGCATAAATTTTTTCCTGGAGGGTCTTACTATATAAATGCCCAAGAAGAGTTAACTTAATTGGTAGATGTGTCACCCTACAATCTTTAATATGTCCTCTTTGCCAACATTCTCAAGAAACCCCATGCAACATCTATTTTTAACATGTAAGCTAGCTTCAAGAGTTTGGGATACATCTGGGAGGTGGGTGGGAATTGGGTTTGTTCAGCATAATGCACTGGTGTTCCATTACGAGCAATTTCATCTATTTGGTGTTAATAAAAACAAAATTTGATTTGGAAGGGTTTATGAGTAGTAATGGTTTGCAGTATTTGGGAACATAGAAAAAAAAAGTTGTTTTTAAACAAGGGATCATTGATGTTGATGAAATCTTCCACATGACCTAACTTAAAACCTAAATAGGGATGAAAGACAAAGCTTCTCATATTGATTTCTCTTATTTTGATTGAATGTTGTGCCCTATGATATGTTTGAAAACAATTAGGTAGTTAATATAGGTGCAGTTGTTAGAAATAGAGGTCTTAAACAAGAGGGGATGAATTGTTTATGAAAGATTTTCGCAAGTATTGAAGGTAGAGTGAAAGACAATGATCAATCAATTAGAAATCAATTTAGCTAATTAGAAAACTATTTTTAGTTTGATTCTAGAAAATCAACCAGTTGATTTTGTGAAACAACCAGTTGTTTATACTAGTAGTTTATAAAATCAAATATAAACCACTTTAAAGAGTGTAAGGATAGAGAGATTCACACAGGATGTTTATACTGGTTCACTCTTTACCAAGAGCTACATCCAGTCCTCAGCTAACTACTGAGAATTCACCATGTAATCAAACCTTGATTACAAAACACACACCAAAGTGATGATTTTGAACCCTTCAAGAACACACATCACCTTTGGCAAACCACACAATTTTTAGAACAAACCTCTGAAACTGCACCACACCAATTCACACAGAAATACAGTGATTAAGGAAGAAAGGAATATAGAGAATATAGAGAATCTTATTCCACATTTGAGAATGATCCAAAAGCTCTTTGAAATCTTGAAAAACTTAGTTTCATTAATTTCTCTTTCATAGTTAATGACCAAGAGCGTAAAATACTTTTTTTTAAACTCCGATCAGATGGCAAAGCATTTTATTCAAGAACCAAAAGCAGTTTGAATCATTTAAAACAGATTGGAACAGTTTCACAGAATTCTGTTAAGGTTTCGAGAAGAACAACTAGTTGAATTCTCAAAACAACTTATTGAATTGGCTTGATAGGAAACACTACAAGAAAATCTGGAATTACATATCAATTATTGCATACGAATAAAAATCCGTATGTAAAGTGAACGTTACATACGGATTCTAATCCATATGTAAGATATTTAAAATTTAATTTAAAAAATAACTAAAAATGTTATCTATATGTAATTTATTAAAAATTTAATAAAAAAAAACTGTTACATACGGATATCCGTATGTAACTTATTTAAAATTTAATTAAATAATAATATTAATAATATTTATAATATTAATAATATTTATAATATTTTTTTTATAATTTTTTTTATGTTAGACATCACTATGCAACTTGACATCTTAGTTAGGCTGTAAAAAATAATATGAGTTGCACTCTCGCATAATATTAATATTTTTTATAATATTAATAATATTTAATAATATTAACAATATTAATAATGTAAACAATATTAACAATATTTAATAATGTTAACAATATTAATAATATGAACAATATTAACAATATTTAATAATAATAATAATAATAATAATAATAATAATAATAATAATAATAATAATAATAATAATAATGACTCTCTTTGAGTTTCTCACTAAAATAAGCTATGGGGTGACCCTCTTGAAGGAGGACAACCCCAATGCCTATATTCGAGGCATCACATTCTATTTCAAATGTTTTAGTAAAGTTAGGAAGGGCCAAAATGGTGGCTTTAGTCAATCTTTCCTTCAAAGTTATAAAAGCTTTTTCTTGTTCTTGTCCCCACTTAAAAACCATATCCTTCTTTACTATAGCATTCAATGGTGCGACAATTGTACTAAAGTCTTTCACAAACCTCCTATAAAAACTAGCAAGGCCATGAAAGCTTCTTACTTCATTCACATTGGTGGGTGTAGGCCAATGTTGAATTGCTGCAACTTTTGTTTGATCTACATGCACCCCTTTACAACTTACTACAAACCCTAGGAAGTCTATATGATCTAATGCAAAGAAACATTTAGCATGATTAGCATATAACTTCTCCTTCCTAAGGGCTTCTAAGACTTGCCTAACATGTGACTCGTGATCTTCTAAGGACAAGCTATATATAAGGATATCATCAAAGTAAACTACAACAAACTTGCCAATGAATGCTCTTAATACATGATGCATGAGTCGCATGAAGGTACTAAGAGCATTAGTCAAGCCAAAAGGCATGACTAACCACTCATATAAACCAAATTTGGTCTTAAAAGCGGTCTTCCATTCATCACCTTGTTTAATTCGAATTTGATTGTAACCAATCTTAAGATCAATTTTGGAAAATATTTTAGACCCATACAATTCATCCAACAAGTTGTCTAACCTAGGGATGAGATGCCTATACTTGATGGTAATGTTATTTATAGCGCGACAATCTGTACACATCCTCCATGTCCCATCTTTTTTAGGGACAAGTATGACAGGCATAGCACATGGGCTCATGCTATCTTGAACCCACCCCTTAACAATTAAACCCTCAACTTGTTCTTGAATCTCTCTAACTTCTTTGGGATTGGTCCTATATGCTGGACGATTTGGTAAAGAAACCCCGAGCATGAAGTCGATTTGATGTTCAATCCTTCTTAGAGGCAGTAAACCTTTAGGAGGATCTTGAAACACGTCTTCATATTCCTTTACCAAGTTATCCAAACACGTAGGACTATCCTTAGCCAACTCACAATCAATCATTCTAGGAATAGCTAAAATATAGGCTTTTGAGCAACTATTACCTTTTTGACTTGTTGTGTGGAGATGAGAAGGCTTCTCTTTGAACTTTTTTTTACCATGTTCTTTCTCTCTCTTTTCTCTCATTTTAACTTGGTCCTCATGGACTTCCTTTGGAGAGAGAGACTTAAGTAAGACCTTGTGTCCATGGAAGTGAAAAGAAATTTTGTTGGTAAAGCCATCATGAAAAACTTTTCTATCAAATTGCCATGACCTACCTAAAAGAATATGTAGGGGCTTCCATTGGGACAACATCACAGAAGACCTCATATTTATATTTACCAATAGAAAATACAATGAGGACTTGCTTATTAATAATAATCTCACCTACCTCACTTAACCATTGTAATTTGTAGGGCTTGGCATGAGAGATGGTAGACAACCCAAGCTTGTCTACCACTCTTGTGCTTGCCACATTAGCACAACTCCCCCCATCCACAATCAAAGAGCATAACCTATCATTAATAAGACACCTTGAATGAAAGATATTTTCTCTTTGACTTTCATCAAAGGGTTTTAAAACTTGTCCAAGCATGCGTCTTATTACTAATAGGTCATCCTCATGTGGGCTTTCACACTCATTCTCACTTGGGGACCTAGAAGGTGAGGAATGTCTAGAGTTTTCGGACTTATGCTCACTAACCACTATCCCATCATGCATATACATATTTCGTTTAGAAGGGCAATTAGAAACAATATGTCCATAGCCTAAGCATTTAAAACATTTCTTACTAGACGATTTAGTTGGTGATTTAGGCGCGAAAGTGGAAGTAGAAGGCTTAAATTCTCTAGGTTTTTGAAAGGAGTGTCTTTAGAAGGAAACTTTGAAAAAGATGTATTTTTGAAGAGTGGTAGTAGCTATCTTTAGAAGAATTTTTGGAAAGCATTTTTCCTTGCAATTTGAGTTTCAATTTTGGTAGCAAGGTGAACTAAAGTTTGTAAAGAAGAATATTCTTGAAGCTCTACCACATCTTGAATGTCCCTTCTAAGACCACTAACAAATCTAGCCATCTTAGTGTTGGGTCTATTAGTGTCTAAGTTCAAGAGGGGAGGGGTGAATTGAGCTTATAAAATTTTCGCAAGAACACACAATTTTTCAGTATTCCAGAGGCAAAAAGAACAGATTGTTTTTACATGAAACAGATTGATTCTTCAGAGCAGTCTTGGCACAATTTGAATTTTGTTCAATGTAAAATTGTGATTAACAGAGAATTCTAACAGAACCAGATCAGCTTAATATTGTGAGGATGAAGGATACAGCTATGCTTAGAAATCAACCAAAAGCTACACAACACAAGATTTCAAGAAGTATGGTCCTTTGTCAGGTTTTAATGAATGGTCAGTTTGTTCACAATTCACTTAAACCATTATATGCAGCAACCTTGTTTATGATCAGAAAACTTCAACAAATTAGGAAGAACAGTTTTCACTTAACCCAGAATTAACAGATTCAATTTAAAAAGAACAGATTTAGTTCTTGACAGAATTAAGCAAAAACCAGAAAAGAGTGCAGGGATGAGAATACAAGATACACACGTTTTTATACTGGTTCACTCATACAGAGCTACATCCAGTCTCACCTTACCCCAAGGTGGAATTCACTAAAAACAGTGCCAATCACTTACAAAACCAGCAGTTCTTGAACACTACAAGAACACCACACACAATGCTGAAAAACCCTATTTCAGCACACCTTGCACTCCAAGAAACCCTATCAAGGAGTGACTAACACTTACACCTTTACAAAACAGAATAAAGGAAAGAATACACCTGAAAAGAAGATGCAAGAACTCAAAACCAGTAGTGCAGAACTGCACCAGCACCTTCACCAAGCTCAAAGGTTTCCTAGAACAAGCACACTTGAAAATCTCTTTGGAAAACCTTTCAAAGCATCTTTCAATCCTTCTTCTCACATGGAAATTGTTTGATCTCTGTCAAAAGCGTAATTCCTCAGCACTTGTTCATGTGAGATGGACTTTTCTTTATATAGAAAACAGTTTCTAACTTCTTTTCAAAAAACAGTTGAAAAGCAGTTAAGAAAACAACAGATTCAGTTTTGAACTTAACAGATTTATTTTGTAAAAACTGCCAACTCAGCTTAACAGAAATAAATGTCTGAGTGGTACCTTTGGAGCCCTAACTAACTTGTGAAAAACCTTTCAACTCACCAAGGAATAAACCTGTTCTTTCACAGTAAAACAGATTAAAGTGTAACACACAGGCCAGCTCAGCTTAACTGAAATAACGAACTGAGCTTTCCCTTGGTGCCTTAACAGAAATTTGGAAAAGCCTTTTAACAGAGAAGAAATAAACATATTCTTTCTCCATAAAACAGATTTATTTGTGTACTGTTTTAAAACTGTTAAAACCATTTTAAAAGCTTTTAAAAAAACATTTAACCACATCATGTGCTTGATCTAGACTTGGTTAGGCATCTAGGATAGGTTACACAGCAAAAGGCAATCATACACACTTACAAGCCTAATTACAAATGAATCTAAAAACCTATTACAATCTTCAAAGCACTCAAGCCATTTTCTTCATCAAACACACATCAAGCCTTGGTAGGGAAGAAGCTTCCTCCAGCTTCAACACTTAGCATCTTCACTCTCATTCATATTAACTTTAATTAAAAGCGTGTTGAGTTCTTTAAAATAATCATCCACACTTAGCGTGCCTTGATGAAACCTTTGGAGTTTCAACAATAGGTCTTTCCTAAAGTGTGGAGGAACAAATCTATCGCGCATACAAGCCTTTAAATCGTTCCAAGATTCCACGAGCGACCTCTTGTTTAGCCCAATGTCCAATGAGAGTTTGATGCCACCATTGCATGGCATAGTTTAAGAATTCTAAAGATGCTAATCTAACCCTTTGATCATCTAAAACCCCATGTACATGAAAGATTTGCTCAACCTTGGCTTCTCACCCTAAATACACATTAGGATCTCCCTCACCACTAAAGCTAGGCAATTTTACACAAGGTAAATAAGGCATAGCCACATGTTGGTGCCTTTCTTCATGATTATGATGCCTCCTCCGTTCATTGCCTTCATGATATCCATGAGAGTGGTGAGAAGTCCTTGAAGAATTCCTATGATGTTGCCTTCTTTCTCGGCTGTGATAATTTTCTTCACGGTCCATCTCTAAACTTTGTAGCCTTGTCTCCATTTGTCTCATCATCTCAAGATATTGTGCATTTGATTGTCTAGCATTTTTCAAATCTTCAATGAGAGCTGCCTTTTGAGGTGAGTAAGGCTTGGAGGATTCTCCACTAGAAAAATTATCCATGATAATAAAAGGCACAAAAAAACAAACAGAAACAAACAATGAAGGAAACTTGTTGGCAAAATAAAGCAAAATGTAGCTTGCTGGAAAAGGCCAAAAGAATGTACTCAAACCACTCCAAGAAAAGTGTTCTTTCCTTAGCCAAGCCTCTCTTGTGGATTGGATGAGCTTCAAGTGAAAAATGCCAAAGCAAACCACACTCACTTAAGAACAATGCACCACAAAACTTAGAGGAAACAAAAAGACAAGCAAGAAAAGGAATAAGCAAGACAAGCTAAACCAAAACAGAATGCAATTTATGAAAAAACTGGAAAAGAATATGAATTAAAAGACAAGCAAGAAAATTAAGGCACACAATGAAAGACTAGCACACAAAAGAATCCTAAAGAAGAGTACTAGAATAGATGAAGAAAACAAAAAACAGTGCTACTGGAATTTTTATTAAAACTGTGAATGACTTAAAATATTTAACTGGAACTGTGTAATGCAAACTGGAATCTGAAAATTTAACCACTGTAAATTCAAGATGTTATCGAAAAATAGGCACTGGAATCACTCAAAAACAGTAATCCAATTAATTGTGATAAATTTTCTAAAATCAGTGCCTAATTACCATATTTTTCTGTGTCAGGATTGCACACTGTACGTATTTCATTTATCATTTTTTTTTGTATATTGAATTTTGCTATACTTATTTTTTTTCAATATTTTATAACACCTCAAAGTACTTAAATCCAGAATTTCAGAATTTTCAAGTAACCACAGAAATTTTCATAAACCAAACGGTCAATACGTTTTTAAGAAAAACAGAGGAACCTATACTGGAATGAAAAACAGAATTAAAGAAACTTCAAAGACATGATAGAAATGATGTATAAGAACTTGTATAGATCTAATACACAAGCATGAACTCAAAACTAAAAACAAAAATGCACCATAGGATAAAAAACAAAAACACAAAAACTGTACTCAAATAAGAAAAACAAAATCAAGTGTTGACAAATTCGAAAATACATGACTGGACAAAACATGTAAGGATTAAAAAATTAAAATGACTCAAACACAATGAATTAACAACAAGTAAAACAGCAAGAAATACTCAAATAAAGCAAAAACAGAATCACTTACGCAAAAAAACAGAATTAAAGTGTCCAACAACTCAAAAAAGTTTTTGCACATAACCTAAGCTCTAAATACCACATGATATGAGTTGGATAGACACTAAACAAGATACACAACATTTAAGGAGGTTTAAGGTCATCTCAATGGAGGATAATGTCATCCAAATGAGAAGTCAAACTCATTTGAACAATGAGTCTCATGTCCTTAACATAAACATATGGCGGAATTGAAAGGAAAACAAGAACAACTTCAAGAACATGAATAGAAACACAATTGAAATATGTAAATTGCTAAAACTGGACAGAATTGAAAGAGGAAACACATCTACATAAAATCATCCAAAGAACACAATGAACCAATTAGAAACTCAAGAACAACACAAGAACCAAACTAAACGGTACAAATTGATGAACAAGACTTAAAAGCTGAAACTGCAGATTGAAAATAGCAAAGGAGATGAAAGGAATGGAACTTAGATGGTTGAAGACCAGCTGGAATGGAATTGGAGAATGATCACGCCACTTGGTGATGGAGTTCCAAGATGAGTGAAGGTAAGCCGCCACTTGTAGCTCTCCAATAGCACACAAGATGAGACTATGGTAAGGAGATCAAAATCTCTCAAAGGCTCTCTCAAAATGAGTAGAGTTTCTCTATATCAATTATCCAAATTTGAATTTTGCAAGAGCACACACCTCTATTTGTAGCCTAAGAGATGCTGAAATGTAAAGCTAATAAATTTCAAATTTCCCCCTAATGACACTAAATTTCGGCGCCAACTAGAGCATGAGGAAGGTGTGACCTCCTTTCTAGTTTTGACACCTCCTATAATACGCCTACACCCTCCCCCTAAGTCACATGGACAATGTGACTTTATTTGATACATTCACACCTATTTATTTAATATCCACACCACCTACAACTATACAAGAGAAATGAGAAGAGTCATCATTTGATGCTCTTTTCCCAACGCTCTAGCCATGCTCCTAGTGATCCTTTAGGCTTGGGTCCTTTCTTGGGCTTGGGCTTCGTGGGCTTGAGCTTCCTCTACTTGGTTTCCATCAAGTCCTCAGCTAATTACTGAGAATTCACCATGTAATCAAACCTTGATTACAAAACACACACCAAAGTGATCTTGAACCTTTCAAGAACACACACCACCTTTGGTAAACCACACAGTTTTCAGAACAAACCTCTAAAACTGCACCACACCAATTCACACAGATTTACAGTGATTAAGGAAGAAAGGAACACCTAGGTACAATCAAAGATTAAAGTACCGAGAATATAGAGAATCGTATTCCACATTTGAGAATGATCCAAAAGCTCTCTGAAATCTTGAAAAACTTAGTTTGATTAATCTCTCTTTCATAGTTAATGACCAAGAGTGTAAAACAACCTTTTTAAACTCCGATCAGATGGTCAAAGCATTTAATTCAACAATCAAAAGCAGTTTGAATCATTTAAAACAATTTCACAGACTTCTGTTAAGGTTTCCAAAAGAACAATTAGTTGAATTCTCAAAACAACTTGTTGAATTGGCTTGACAGGAAACACTATAAGAAAATTTGGAATTACTTACTGATTATTGCATACGAATAAAGTAAACGTTACATACAGATTCTAATCCATATATAAGATATTTAAAATTTAATTTAAAAATAACTAAAAATGTTATCCATATGTAATTTATTAAAAATTTAATTAAAAAATAATAAATAATAATATTAATAATATTTAATAATATATATAATATTAATAATATTTTTTTTATAAATTTTTTTCATGTTAGACATTACTATGCAACTTGACATCTAAGTTAGGCTGTAAAAAATAATATCAGTTGCACTCTCGCATAATATTAATATCTTTTATAATATTAATAATATTTAATAATATTAACAATATGAACAATATTAACAATATTTAATAATAATATATATAATAATAATGATAATAAATATAATAAAAATCATAATATGAAAAAAAAAATTGTTTAATGTAGTGGTTAAAATTTCTAGGTTAACAAAGGAGTTGGTTTCGAGTTTCGTTCACTATGATAATAGTTTTATTTCAACTTTTCCTTTTAAAATATAGTTATAACTTATCCTGGAGTTTCGTAAGCATGATTACTAATTTACATGTTTTTATTTATTCTTTTTGTATTTTACTTTTTAATCTTATGAAACAATCTAATTCAAATAAATTGGGTTGAGATTGTTTTGTAATTGTTTACAACTTAGTTCTAACAAATAGTGAGAAGTTAAAATCCCGTAAAATAAAAGAATTATCGAAATAAAAAAGTTGTAAATGAAGAAAATGATAATGAAAAAGGGAGTGATTTTCTTGTTGAAGAGAATACTTTAATGAAGGTTTTACTTTTTTTCTTCTTCTTCTGAGTAATCTCTTCTTTGATTTGTTAATTATTGAACGTTACATATCAAATGGTTGTAATATGGAGTAAAGTCTTGAGTTTATGTTTATTTTTGATAGTAGATTTGACGTAATTGTTTAAGAGATAAGTTTGAGTTAGATTATTGTGTTTAGTTTGAAGAATTATATAGGATGCAGGAAGTGTGTTAAAAAGAAAAGATATTTGATATAAAAAAGAGTGACTTGAGTTTTATTTAAACATAAGGATAAGGATAAGGAAAAGGTGATGAAGGGTAAGTAATCCTCCCTCCAACACTAAAACAAAATGAAAATTATGATATATGTCACTCACACCTTCAACTAACATCGACCAAAGTTGGGCAGTCCACAAAGAGCGAGAGTTCTGTTGAGGCTATCGTTGATGTCATCATCGTTGAGGTTGAGGCCAGTGTCCCTGGTGATGTGAGGGAGGAAAGATCTTATAAGATAGCAAACGCAACTACCAGCTTCAGCAGCACCTATCCTGACAAGGATCTCGCAGCAGGGTTCGAAAGGGTTTTGGAACTCCTCTACATCATGCACAACCTTGAACGCACAATTCTTAAAATGATGACATGTTTGAGAGGTGACGATTGAGAGTGAGAGGAGATTCAGAGAGAGGAATAGACCAACACAAACACTACCCTTCAAACCCATTTCACTCAACAAACCTAATTCCTTCACCACACTTTCTTACACTTCTCTATGTAGATCGATTCTGAATGATCAACAACTCAATCACCAGGGGCTATTTATAGCCCTAAAACTTCTGCATTAAGAAAGAGCAATATATATGGACAACTTGCTCCAGTATACAACTTTTCATTTATGATATAAAAAATGGGTATTTTTGTCATTTCATACAAAAGTTGAAATTTTAGGTAAAAAAAGAGAGTTGTATACTGAAGCAAGGTTGTCATTGTATCATTTTCCATTAAGAAAATAGAGGATGTTATCAACATTATAATACATGACTTTAACAACTTTATAAATAAATTACCCAACACGTCATCTCCACATGTGTAGTCGGTGGTCGCGATGTTGGTTATTTTTTTGGGTATGGTTTTCTCACTTTAAGGTTGGTCTGCTCCAACCATAAATGAGAGTTTCGTTTGTGGATGATATAGGAAGTCCACTTCTGGTTACTGTATATGGGTTGGAATACCCCTGAAGTATCCCCTTTAATTTTATTTATTCATTGCTGATATAAAAAAAACGTCATCTCCATGCATTTAAAAAAAAACGATTACATTAATTTCTTTTTACTAAACATAAGGTCAAATTCAGATTATTAAAAATAGTAACAAAATCATTATATTATGAGGGGCTAAAAATACTATTTAAACAAAATATAAATATTTTTTTTTATCAACAATGAATAAATAAAATTAAAGGAGATACTTCAGGGGTATCCCAACCCATATACATTATCCATAAGTGGATTTCCTAAAAATAACCAACATCGACGACCACCGACTACACTTCTCATTTAAATACTTTAATACTTAATGACGATTCATAAAATTTACTAGACAACAAGATTTTACATCATTATTTAATCGTAATTATTTTCTATAATCATTTTGTTAAACTTTATATAACTTCTCCAAAAAGTCACGTATTCACTAATAATTGTTTTATTATTAGTTGATGGCGCGTGTAATTTTTTTATACTTACAAAATACAGTGATTATATTCAAAATCTATTTAAATTATACAACCTTGAGTGTGAATATTTATTGTATAAGAGCTGACTAATGTAGAGATTATGATGTTATGTTGAGTGCCGGGTTCTGCCAGCCAGTTTCATAATTATGAATTCTAAATTGTCTTCTTTGGTAAGAGTAATAAATTACTACTACATGTTATGGGTGTTATAACTTAACTCAAATGTTTTGGTTTTACAGTAGTTCATAACACAAGAGTTTTTTTTTAAAAAAAAAGATAATATCAATAAAAAAATTTATCGATCTATTCATGATCAAATTAAGGATATGATATACTTATAAATTACTTTTAGTTTATTTCAAAAATCCTTCCAAAATCTACTTATGAATCATGCATTTAGATATTTAATTCTTTCCTATAATGTTTCTATAAATGAAATAACAAAATATATTTTTTATATAAAAAATATTACATATAGAGGATTGAGATAAGGGGACCATATGACGCAATTTCTCTTCCCTATTGATGGTCTGGCGAGACTAGTTACACAAACAACAGAGTAAAAAATTCTCCAAGGGTAAAGATAGGAAAAAAAGTAGAGGTTAATGTTCTTCAATTGATGATACCATATTCATGTGTGAGATTAATCATAAAAAGGAATTTGCTATAAAGGTATCCTTAGATGTTTTGAATTAGTATCAATACTTAGGGTTAACTTCCACAAATCAATGATAATAGTCATTGATGCTGAGTGGGGAATGATGGACTATTTTGTCAAAACTCTGAATTGTACTCAAATGTGTAGCCCTTATAAGTATCTAGGACTACCTATGGGTGAGAATTAAAGAAAATGATAGTTGTGGGTGTTGAAAATGAAGCTTTGATGCCTCCAAATCCTTGAAGACAGCTTGAAGACCTTTTTGCTATGTTTAGGGTTTAGTTCTAGGTAGTTTAGAATTTGGTTGATCAACTACTAATCAATTCACAACTGAATCAATCTGGTTTTAAAAAGAAAAATATTTTTTCAAAGCTAAGTGCAAAACAACCTATTGATTTCTCGTTTTAATCGGTTGTTTTTCCTCAACCTGTGTGAAGGGTCATTTGACTATTTTGGTTTGGTTGGCTTAACTGTCAAAACCAATTCAACCGGTTAAATCGACATAACAAACCGGTTGATTTTTGAATTTCTTAACATCTATTCATAAAACTGTTAAATCTGTTTTCAGTTATTTAAAAATTGTTTTAGCTCATGTTTAACTGATTAAAACGACTAGTTTGATGAACTATAAAGTTGTGACTACCCTTCTTATTTGAAGAACACAACAAGTGATTCAGAAAAGATTTTGTGAAAGTTTGGATTTAAGAAAGCAAGATTGCCTTCAACTGTGCTTTGGTCAAAAAGTGGATTAGGAGCAATTGCGATTTCCTGTAATCAGGTGTAATCTGTTCCATCTTTATTGTAATTTTTCTTTAGTTTGAATTCTTGTAAACTGTGTAACTGTAAGGTCAGAGGATTGTTCTGACTGTGTGTGTAAATGTAAAGAGGGTGTGTGTTCTTGAGTGGTCAAGATCACCTCTTTGAGGTTGTGGTGTATTGTAATCTATTGTTGATTACCTAGTGAATACCCAGTGGTTTTTATGGGGACTGGATGTAGCTCTGGTAAGGAGTGAACCAATATAATTGTTTGTGTGATCTTCTCTCCCTCTCACTCATTTAAAATATGGTTCAATTGTGATTTTATCTCTGCTACCATAAACAATCGGTTAAAACGTATTTTCAACCGGTTGTTTTTCTGATAACAGGTTTAACAGTTTTGTTTTCTTGACTGATCTGATTCTTTGATCTGTAAATCAATACCAATCTTCATTCTTAATCAGTATTTTCGAAAAACTTCCCTTAAACAATTCCCCCGCCCCCTCTCTTAAGGCCATTAATTCTTATAGTGGGTACTTGTCATAAATAAAATAAGTAGTAAACTCAATGCTTGGAAGGGTAGGTATCTAACTTTGTCAGGTAGAGTGTGTCTTATTAAATCTATTTCTTTTTCTTCTATTTCTTTATTTCACCCCTCCTTCTTCAAAGCACCAATTTGCTGGGATAGTATGTGAAGTCTAAGGGCGAATGTGGTCTGCGTATCAAAGATATTGGAACCTTTAATAGGCTCTATTGCAAAGTGAAAGTGGCCACTTGGAATTGAATTTAAAGGGATTTGGAGAGAAATTTTGTTATCTAAATATGAACCTATTGTTGGGCTCCAAAATGGAAGTCCAGTGAAACATCAGTCCAAGTGGTAAAAGGACTTAGAAAAAGTGTGTGACGAGGCAACCAAAATTGGTTCCAAAAGTCTTGTCTATGGAAATTAGAGTTAGGTATTCTATTAGATTCTGGGAGGATAGATGGATTGGTCAAAATAGTTTGAAACGTTGTTTTCTTAAGCTTTATTCCATCTCTCTAAATCAAGATCAAATTTTAGGGGAGGTTGGAAGCTGAACCACTACAGGATGAAAGTGAAATTTAAAATGGAAAAGAGATAAGTTTCATTGGGAGAGTATTTTAGAACACAAATAGGGAATCTAATAAGTAATGTTCAACTAGAGAGCTAACTACAAGATACACGGTCTTGGCTTGGTGAGGAAAATGATTTTTTTTTTCCAGTTAGGTCTGCCTATGGTCTTTTGTTGAACAATAAGAGCAATCCATGGTAGTTTTTTGGGCTCTCTTTGGTTTGTGAAAGTATCCCCTACTGCCCTAATTCTTGCATGGAGGGTCTTATTAGGTAAATATGCAACAAGAGATAACTTAATCGGTAAAGGTGTCACCCTACAATCTCTAATTTGTCCTCTATGTCAACATTCTCAATAAATCGTGCATCATCTATTTTTTAACATGTAAGCTAGTTTCAAGAGTTTAAGATACACGTTGAAGGTGGTGGGAATTAGGTTTGTCCAGCATAATGCACTAGTGTGCCATTATGAGAAATTTCATCTATTTGGTGTTAATAAAATATAAAATTTGTTTTGGAAGGATTTATGGTTAGCAACGAGTATTTGGGAACATAAAAACAAAGTTGTTTTTAAACAAGGATAGTTGATGATTATAAAAAATTTCACATGGCGCAACTTAAAATCTAGATATGGATGAAAAATGGTCCTATTATAATTGGATGTTGTGTCCTATTATATGTTTGAAAATAATTAGGTAGTTAATATAGGTACGATAACTCTATTTTTCTACTATAACTATACATGCATTGTTGTCTTATATTGTGGTTTACTTCTACTTGGACTATGTTGACTGCTTTGACACTTTTTCAATACTAAATGGTTGGAAAAGGGAAATGGTATCTGTTTGCAGGTATATGAAAGAGGTTAGGTTGGTCTTTTGGATCATGTGGATCCATGGGGAAGGTGTATGTTGTTGAAACAGGTTTTTTTACGGCTACTATATGTAGATTTTTTATAAATACTTCCATTTATTCATTTGTTCATTGCTTATAAAAAAATAAAAAAAATTAATTTTAATTATTTAAATAATATATTGAATTGATATATATTAAACATTAAATTATATACTAAAGAAAATACATTTAAGTTTATATTTCATATTTAACTTTATATTTGGTATCTTAAATTTTAGAATGTTCAATTTTGATTCGCTAAATTTTTAAATTGGTTTACTTTGATCTTTTTATTTAAAGAGAAAATTGTTGTGATTGGTTCTCATAGAAGATCTTCTCCCCCAAATTAAAAAAATGGTGTTGTGCTATTAATTTTGTCACACAAATAAATAAATAAAAATAGGTTGCAATATTAGTTGTATCCATCTCACTAGAGGACATGGATTTAAATGTGTTTACATATAAGTGTGGGGGAAATTCTTCTAGAAATATAAATTTAGAAACAATATATCAATTTTAGTCGGTGGTCGCCGAAGTTATACAAGGTCAACATGATTGCCGGTCAATGAAACGACGATCTTCATGCGTGCGTAGTCGGTGGTCGTCAAAGTTATGCAAAGGTGAACATGATCGTCGGTCGATGAAACGACGATCCCCATGTGTGCGTAGTCGGAGGTCTTCGAAGTTAGGCAAATGTCAACATGATCGCCGGTCGAAGAAGCGGTGTTCTCCATATGTGTGTAATCGGTGGTTACTGTATATGGGTTGGGATACCCCTGAAGTATCCCTTTAATTTTATTTATTCATTGCTGATAAAAAAAAATATCAATTTTAGGGATGACAACAAGACGTATACTCATTCACATATCCGAAGTAAAAATTTATATTTATCTTTATTCTTGTTGGTATAAAATTTGTTTCTCATCTCATTTATATCTCGTAGTGAGTAAAAACGTGCATATAAGTGTTTTTTTTACGTTTTCAAGCTTTAAGCACAAGAGACTTTTGGTTCTTGAACAATTTGTCTTATTGCAATTCCAACTTTTGGATTTTCAGTAGTCTAAGAAGTTATATGAAAAATATTTTGTTCAATTCTTTGATGTGCACAACGAAATTACCCAAGTACTTTGCTTTTTAGACAATCTATGTAAAACCTAATTAATACGACCATATTCATCATAATGTTTTCCTAGTGATTCATTTAATATGATTTGGAACCTATTAAGCATATATGCATATATATATATATATATATATATTTATTTTATGTTTTTATTCCATATCAAGCAACTTGTATTATGTAGTAAGCAAGTTGAGTTTATACCATGATTTTGTTGGATTTTTCGTCTAATTCTAAACAAACAAAAAATTAAGTATGGAATGTAAATGTTTTAGCTATGGTGTATTTGATGAATCCATATCTCTTGAAGAATTTAAAGATTGGATATCATGAAGACATGGATGTGTTTTTAAGATATGTTATGTTGATTATAATTTGTTGTAAGTTTGTCTTTTGAAAGTATTTTCAATAAAATATTTTAATTGATTAAAATATATTTTTAATCTCTTAAAATATTTCTATCTAGATATGGAATGACTCTTTAAAACATTATAATTGATTAAATACTTATTTCAATAATAATTTTAAACCATGATAAAATATAAACTCTTTGTTTTAATATGTTACAAAAACGAATTAATTGATTAATTTTATAAGTCAACTTTCTTACCTTAAAAATTATTTTACATGATAACAAAAGTTAAGGTTCTGAAAATTTTTCTAATTTGAAAGGTGAAGTAGAGTGAGTTAAGTACAAAGACACACCCAAGAAGATGGGAATGGTAGCATGCAAATGTAGTCCATGGTACCTTATTATCAAGGGTTATGATACGTATTATGTTACTTACAATATCTTTTTATTAATATTTAATCAAATAATTTAATTTATGTATTAATTAAATATTTTATTTTAAGAAAAAGAAGGGTGTCAATTTGTTTTCCATTATCAATACGTATGACATTAAAAACGAATAAAAGCAATGGCCCGTAAGTTTGCATCCTTATCAGGTAACCTTAAACATTCAAAATGAATAAAAGAATGGCTTAGAAAAAATCTTGACTAAAAGACATTCCAATTCGTATAAATAAATTTATTATGATTAAAAGCACTTTTTAATTAAAAGGGTAAATATGATTTAAATTTCCATAAATATAATTATGTGTAGTTTTAGTTTTCTTTTAAAATAATATTATTTTAGAGATTTGATATTTTCTAATCTTCATATGGCTTTTAACATTAACTTTAGCAGTTTATATAAATTCCAATAAATACTTTTAAGAAAAGAATTAAAACAAAATTATTTTTCGTACTTTAAACTTAATTTATGTATAAGTTAATTTATAAAAAATCTCGTTCTAACATTTTGAGAAGTTTATCTCTAACCTATGTACACCTTAACTTCTGAAGAATTTTTTTTTATTTTCTTTTTCATATTTTTATATTAGAAAAATTCATAAAAAAAAAATCATAATAAGTTTTCTAATGAATATGAAAGTTATTATTTACACAAAACTTTTAGTTACTAATTAGATATCAATTTAGAAACTATTTAATAATAATAGAAACTAATTTAGAAACCAATTTTTTTTTAGTTTCTAAAATGGTCTCTAACTTAGTTACTATTGCAACTAATTATTTTGGTTTCTAAAAATTGATTTCTATTTCAGGATTTTCTTGTAGTGTGTAGTGATTCATAAACCTAAAAGTCATGGTTCATTTATGTCAAAAGTTAGAATGAGTAGAACAAAATTCATCCTACTTTATGTTATAAGTTTGGGAGACTATTTCAATTACTTAATTAACCTTGTAAAATTTAATGAACTTAATTGTTTAGAGCTGACCAAAATGATATTCCAATTCTTATATATAAATTAGTTATGTTAATAAAATCAAATTTTCTTTAAAAAATTAATATATTAAAGTTCTATAAGTAAGAATTTGTTTTAATTTTAATTATTATAAATTTGTATGTAATTTTTTAGTTAATTATGAACTTTTTTAAGTATTTTCGTTTCTTATCATTAGGTTAATTATAAAAATGAAAAATATGAGATAATAAGTAACATTTTAAGAAGAACCCTCCTATACACAACTAAATCTTAGGATCATCAACAATAAAAAAGGATTATGCATTTCTCATAATGTTTTCTGCATTTTTTTCTTATGTGTTATGCATTTTGCAACTCAGTACCATTAATATGGTTTGTAGTGCATACTACAAGAAAATAATGAAATAGAAACTAAATTTAGAGACCTAAAATAATTAGTATAGTAACTAAATTAGAGACCATTTTAGAGACAAAAAAAATTTTAGTTTCTAAATTAGTTTCTATTATTGTTAAATGGTTTCTAAATTGGTATCTAATTAACAATCAAGGTTTTTGCTACCAAATTTAGAATCTAAATTATTGGTAGTTAAAACTTTGGTAGCTAATTAGATACCAATTTAGAAACTATTTAACAATAATAGAAACTAATTTATAAACCAATTTTTTTTTTTTAGTTTTTAAAATGGTCTCTAATTTAGTCAATATAGTAACTAATTATTTTTTGTCTCTAAATTTGACTTCTATTTCATGATTTTCTTGTAGTGGCAGGAGAAGTTTTAAGGAGGTACAAAATTATGCAGCAGCCGCAACAAATCAATAGAGAGGAAGCATTAGAGGATGAAAGATGAAGGAAGAATGAGCTCTTCAGGTTAGATTTTACATTAAGTGTGTGGAAATCCTGTAAAGTCAGAGGTTGTTCTCGCTAGAGGTGTGTTTTTGCAAAGAGGGTGAGTGATTCTTGTGGTTTCAAGATCACCTCTTTGTGGTTGTGTAAGTTGTAATCTGTGAGTGATTACTAGTGGAACCCAATGGTTGTTCTAAGAACTGGATGTAGCTCAAAGTTGGGTGAACCAGTATAAAATTGGCTGAGTAAATCTCTCTCTCTCTCTCTCTCACACACACACTCCTTATAACTGTTTGTTTTAATTATTCTTTTGCTGCTACTATAAACAATCGGTTAAAACGAAGTTTCAACCGATTGAAATTATGCAAACAGTTTCTTAATAATTGTTTGATTGCTTTCCTTGACTGCTTAATCTGCGAATTGTGTGAAAGCATCATTCTTATTCAATCTTTGCGAAAATATTTGATAAACAGTTCCCCCCTGCCCTTCTTGTTCAAGCCATTAATTCTTACAATTGACATCAATTGCTAGGTTCTTGAAAAATATTCAAGTTCTATTTTTCTGAAAAGTGTTTTACATGGCTGACAAGTTGCCTTTTGGGGAAGGTGCTTACATAAACAGACCACCACTATTTTGTGGTGTAAACTACCAGTTTTGGAAGGTAAGGATGAAGATATTTATGCATTCCACAGATAAGGGTATTTGGGAAATAATTGAAAATGGTCCCTTTCTACCTCAAGTTAAAAGAGATGAGGTTTTAATTGATAAACCTTCATCTGAATGGACTGAGGTTGAAAGCAAGAAAGCAAAGTTTGACTGGATTGCTAAAAACATAATAACCTCTACATTGAGTTGTGATGAATTTTTCAGGGTATCACAATGTAGTTCAGCAAAGGAGATGTGAGACATTCTTGAAGTCACCCATGAAGGAACAAATGATGTCAAGAGGGCCAGAAAGCATGCTCTTATCCAAGAGTATGAGCTTTTCAAAATGCAGAAAGGGGAGACCATATGTGATGTGCAGAAACGGTTCTCTCATATAGTGAATCATTTGATGAGCCTTGGAAAGTCTTTTGATAAAGAGGAGCTAAACATCAAGATCTTGAAGTGTCTTGATAGAACATGGCAGCTAAAAGTCACTGCCATTTCAGAATCAAAGGACTTGACATCAATGACAGCTGCTTCTTTGTTTGGTAAGCTAAGGGAGCATGAGCTTGAGATGAATAGGTTGGTTGTCCAAGAGAGTGAGGACAAACACAACAAAGACATTGCACTCAAAGCTTGCAATCATAAAAAGTAACAAGACTCAAGTGAGAGTAATGAAGATACCATGAGTCTGTTGTTAAGAAAGTTTATCAAGTTCTTGAAGAAGAAGAATATAGACGCATTACGAGATCCCGAATGTGGAAACCTTGAGAGCGAAGGTTCTTTCTAATGTGAGTGTCAAGTTTTATCAGTTTAAATCAAAATTGACAACAAATTTTATATATGGTGAAAGGAAAGAAGAAAATCCTTGTACAATATATGCATCCCTTGATGAAGAAACTTAGCAGTAGTTTGTGAAGATTCGAGAAACTGAAAAATGACAAGTTAATATCACTTGTTATATTTGGATGTAGTTTATATTAACGTATTATTAACTTTTAAATGTTGATGATAGGATGTTTGGAAGAAAGCAAAAGTCAATCAGACATAATAACTAATCCTTATAACTCTAAATTCTAAAACAATCCTTATAACTTTAAACCCTAAATTCCAAAACAATCAGATTGAGTCTAGTTGAATTAAGCACCCTAAATTCTAAAACAACCAGATTGAGTCTAATTGAATTAAGCTGAATCAAACAAACAAAATTCAACTTGAACAAAATCAATAATATAATTTTTGTAATTTTAGTTAATATAAGGCAATTATAAAAAAAAATATTGTCCTCACCTTATAATAATAAGATTAAGTATGAACTTTTGGATAAAACTGTGTTTCTTTAAAGTAAAGTTTATATATTTACATAACATATTGTCCCGATTTATTTAAATTGAACAAATTAAGAATGGTTTAATTTGGATTGTATAGAAAGATTTGAAAATACAAACCAACAAAAATTGGTTGGTTCAGATTTATTTACCCCCAAATCTATTCAAATCGTGCGTGAATACTCAATGAATATTTATTAGGGGATCAACATAAGGATTTAAAATTTTGGGAGATTAAAAATCAATTTTTTAAATAGAACAAAATCAAAATTCACTATATATATGGATTAAAAGCGCTGATATCTGGTTTTAGAGAACCGAAAAAAAGAAGAAGAAGAAATTGATAAATTCTATAAGCATCTGAATGGGTTTTATTACTGGAACTCCATGGATCTATGTGATATTTCAATTTTATCTTTATTTAAAAGTTTAAAATTTTTACTTTTCTCTCGTAACCTCACACTGCACTTTTTTTTATTGTAAAATTAAGTACGAATGTGTATTCGGGTATACATATTAAATTGTAAATTTTGGTATTCATTTCTTAATTATATATAAGATTCTACTTTTTTTTAATAAATAAAATAAAATGAGGTACTTCAGGAGTACCCCAATCCTTATACAAAAAATTAAAACAAGTTTTCTTGCACCCAACCAGCTTATGATCCACCAGACCATACACAACATTATCCAAAATCACATATAAGAACAATATACAGAATCTCCAAATACATCAACCCACTAGTGAAACACACCCCCAGAACAGACACAAAATCTATTAGTTAAAGGAGATCTTTGCCAGCAGTGTGACCTACGCCATAACTAATTGTCAAAGACAACAATTGGTCATGCGAGAATAGAACATAACTAGAAAAACCTGCACAAATCACAAACAACTTCCAATCGCAATCCAAGACAAACACATCAATCCATCCCTACCAGGTAGAAAAAACCAAGGAAATCTGCACAGAACACACCACAACTACCAAACTTGGGCAAAAACATTAAATAAGAAACACCAAATATTAATCTTTCAAATACCTCATACAACACTAAGGTTCCAAACACCAGTCTAAGTAAGAGAAAGTAGTCAACCTTTCTTTTAGCATGATCCAAGACCAAGTTTTCCTTTGTACGACAGTAAAGACCTCCACTAGATCTACCCGCCCATTCTAAAAAACAACCTTATTCCTGTGATTCCAAATTTTACTTACAATACCTACCCAAATGCCCTCCCAACACATGATAATAGCATGTTTCAAACCTATTGGTTTAAACATCTTAATGCATTTGTGCATCATAATGTAGAACCAAAGAAGACCCCAACCACTCGAGACAATCCCCAAATTCTCCAAGAAACCTTACATTCAAAATATAAATGTCTTACCGAATCTTCTTTCGCACCACACAAGGGACACCTAACACACACCAAAGGTATACCACATCTCAAGAGATTGTCCTTAGTGGCAATCGCATTACATAACACCCTCCAAGCCGTAAATTGTGTCGAATGTAAAGTCTTTAATTTCCAGAGTTTTGCGAAGGGTTCCTCAACCACTACAAACTCCTCCCCCATGAGAATATTATAGGTTGCCTTCACGGAGAGTCTGTAGAATCAACATCCCTCAAGAGCCATTTATCGGTCTTATTTTCACCCTCTCTTGTTAACCTCTTGTTATCCAACATCTGCAATAAACTATCAACCATACTAGATTCCCACACAAAGAGATTCATTCTCCACCTCAGCTTCCATGACCAAATATTATTGTTCCAAACCCCAACTTGTGAAAGAGTGCGACCAGTATCTAAAGATATCGAAAAAGCCTATAAGATTTATGCAATTGTACTATTTGATATTTATTATTGGATCTGAGATATACATTATTAAATTAAATAATTTGGTGTGTATTACTTTGTTTGAAACATACATACTAAAATATACAATTCAATATTATTTTGTAATAGCATGCTGAAATGTATAATTTAATATTCATTTCCTAATAACATACCAATTATTAATTTGTATAAAACGACTAGTTTATTATAATTTTTTGTATTAGGTATAAGCACGCAATGTAGTATGACAATAGTTTTATTTCAACTTTTCCTTTTAAAATATAGTTATAACTTATCCTGGAATTTCGTAAGCATAATACTTTCATGAATGTATTATTGGAATTAAAACTTTTATTCACAGTTTATTACTTTGTTTAAAAATATCTTTGTTATCATGGAGTGAAACCATTTTATTTGTAAGTTTATACTTTTCACATCAACGCACTTTGGTTTCAGAAGCATAAACATATGAATACAAATAAAATGATTACTAATTTACATGTCCTTAAGTTGTTTATTCTTTTTTGTATTTTATTTTTAATCTTCATATATACTCCGAGAATAATGGTAAGCTGGTGGAAGGAATCACTGGAGAGGAAGTAAAGAATGTGGTGTGGAATTGTGATAGCTCGAAAAGTCCTGGACTTGACAACTTTAACTTTGGTTTCATCAAGTTTTGTTGGGAAGAGATCAAGAAGGATGTTATAAGAGTGGTGAACAATTTTGAGGAGTGCGGCAGGTGGACAATGGAGAAAAACACCTCTTTTATCTCACTTATACCTAAAATGGATAATCCCCAACTTTTAAATGATTTTAGACCAATCTCTTTGGTCGGCTGCTTGTATAAAATAGTGGCCAAGATCTTGTCCTCACACTACAAAAAGGTATATTAACGACAGTTAAAATAAACATTTAAAGACTGTTCCAGAACCGTCGTTATTGCAGGCGTCGTTAAAAGGTGTGGGTTTTTCACGACGGTTCTAGAACGTCATTAAAAGTCCTATTTATAACGACGGTTGTGGAAAACGTCGTTAAAGGTGACTTGTGATTTTTTTGAAAAAAATTAAAGGGGCTTTTAAAGACGGTTCTCAGAGGACCCGTCGTTGTAAATAGATCTTTTAAAGACGGTTCCAAGTGTAACCGTCGTTATATGTAGTGCTTAAAAAAAATTATTTATTTTTTAAGAAATCTCAAACCTGCATAAAATTTTGAATTCCAGAAAATAAAAACATTTCAAATCATAATTTAAATATAAAAATTACATACAACAAATTATAACATTATACAAAAAAGTTTTGCTAATATATGAAAAAACTTGTCATTGTAATGATTTATCTATACTAGAGTGTTATACATGGTTACAAAATACTTTGACCATGTTGTTTTCACATACTCCAATGCTTCTAAATCTCGCGGGCGTTGGTCGTTGAAGAACTGTGACATTTGAAATTTTTTGAATTAGTGCATGAATAATAAATCTCAAATTTTAAAGTGTTTATTGTATTGAGGTATTACCTTATCCCAACCTTTCTTAATTTCAGCTTGCAAAATAGTCAACATCCACTGCATAACATAATAATCGCACTCATAATTTTCATGTTGCCTGTTGGACTGCATGTGAAAATAAATGTATTAAATGAATGAGTGAAACACATTAAATTAAGTGAACAAATATACTTTAAATACCTTAAGGTACATCCAAGTGAGTTTTTGTGCGTTTGAAGTTCTCCTCCCACACAACATATTATATCCAGAGTAAACACTAAAATAATAAGATTTCATGTTAGAATACATAACATTATATAATATATCAGTAATAATAAATGTTAAATGAAACTGTCATACCTATCTATAATGTTTTTAAAATAGGTAGGAGGTTTTTTATGCAAGGAGCAAAACCATGTAGCGGTTTGATCTTGAACAAATATTATCAATAGTTGCCAATGATGCCTGTATAACAATTCAGTTAATTAGTTTCTCTTATTTCAATAATTTATTAAAACTTATTTAATAAATAAGAACTTACTCATGGATGTACGGAGCAAAATAAATGTGTTTTCCACCATTCTTTAAGGCAGTGGTGATGTATGTTTGTGTTTCCAACTTCTTGTTTCCAATTGATTGAGTGATTTAAGGGTCTAAAAACCCATATATATTGTGTTTCCCCTCATCAAAGCATAATCCAGAAAGATACCTAAATTTCAATAAGTTAGTACTAATATATTTAATAAATCAAAAGTATAAAGATTTTAAAATTTGAACTTACATCATCCATAATTGCAGAACTGTTATGTTAATCTCTTGACCTCCGGATGCAAGGTCCAACAAATCATACATGTGAACGTACAACGGTAGATTATTATGCCTTCCAAAAACATTGGCATCCCATGGAACCTCTAAGACGGTTGTATCTGAAGCTGTAGCAACTTCCACCAATGCCGCCAGAGGATCATCAATGGAGACTATTTTCTTCTTTCCCAGAGGCAGATTTGTCTTAGGTTCCTGCTACTCATCAAAACAAACAAATACTTAAATTAGTTAAAATGTAAATATCTGATATATAATTTTATTAGTATTAGTGCAAAGATATACCATAGAGTCTATAGGTCTGACGAGATGTCTAGGCCAGGCAACAAAAGTATGTAATGCCTCTGCTACAATTGTGACCTCTGATGTCAGCACACGAACTGCAAGATCACCATAAAGGACCTTCTCCACCGTGACCTTCATGAAATTAGAAGGAAGAGGCACATTGTGTAACATTGTGACCCCTTCATAACACTTACCCAAGGCAACGAGTCGGGTCAAAGAATTACACTCAACATATAATTCGCATTGGCTAGTTGAGCCAAAGTCATCCCCTGATAGATCAACTGCTGAACAACTCCCTTTAGTGCTGACTTTCTTAATAGGAGGTGGAGGTGGTTCATCTTCTACCATAGTAGGTGGTTGCTGTGAGAGTCTTAAACCCTCCCACTTCTTTTTGAACTCCATTTCCATTCGCGCACTAAACTCCTCCATGAAGCTTTCTTTAAGCTCTTGAGTTACCTCAGCCTTTAACTGCTCACGTAGTTGTAGTAAATACTCTTGGCTAGGTTGATTGGACGATTGTTCCTTGCTATGTGATGAAGGTACAAAGTATGAGCGAATCCTAACCCCATATCCAGCTACACGAACACGTCCAGGGTGCTTAGGTCGTCCGAGAGCAACATTAAGAATATCATTGCGACCACATGGATTAAAAGTCCTCTGTGTTGATTGCTCAGCAAGAGAATCCTAAAACAAATGAAAAGAAATTGTCAAACTTCAACACATTGAATTTAAAATAACACATAGAAACATATTTCTTACAATTTGTTCACCGGTTTCTTCTGTAGACTTAGGACTCCATGTCCCTAATGGGTTTATACGGGCACCCTTCCACATCTCATGTCGGGGTGGTGGGGATGGAGGCCTCAAAGAATCTACACTATTCATTTCCTCAATGGAAGTAGAACGTGCTTTAATATTTTCTTCAAGCTTGCTCTAACAACTTATAACCACCACGGGACAATAAGTGTGGGGTATCATTATGTGCCTGACTGATTTTTGCTTTGTTCCGAACCTCCTATCATAACATTCAAAATTTAATAATTCGTTAATATAAACTATATTCAAATATAAAAGTGATATTAACCTGCCATTTTTCAGTTTGTCTTCACAAACTGCTGTCAAGTTTCTTCATCAAGGGATGCATATTTTGTACAAGGATTTTCTTCATTCCTTTTACCATATATATAATCTGTTGTCAATTTTGATTTGAACTGACGAAATTTGACACCCACATCAGAAAGAACCTTCGCTTTCAAGGTTTCCACATTCGGGATCTTGTAATGCGTCTACATTATTTGAAAGAATTGTTGAAGCTGGAGGAAGCTTCTTCCCTACCAAGGCTTGTTATGTGTTTGATGAAGAAAATGGCTTAAGTGCTTTGAAGATTGTAATAGGTTTTTAGATTTGGTTGTAATTAGGCTTGTAATTGTGTAAGGTTGCCTTTTGCTGTATAACCCATCCTAGATGCCTAACCAAGCCTAGATCAAGCACATGATGTGGTTAAATGGTTTTTGAAAGTGTTCTGCCTCAAACCGACCGGCGATCATGCACCACCTTTTCAAGTAGCTATGCTGACCACCGACCGGCGATCATGCACCGTCTTTTCAAGTAGCTATGCTGACCACCGACCGACGATCATGTGGAGTATTGCCATCTACGATCGCCGTCTGCTCAGAGAAGCTTTTGAAAGTGCTCTTAAAAGTTTTTAAACAGTACAAAAATAAATCTGTTTTATGGAGAAAGAATTTGTTTATTCCTTCTCTGTTAAAAGGCTTTTCCAAAATTCTGTTAGGGTACCACAGGTAAAGCTTAGTTAGTTATTTCAGTTAAAGTTGAGCTGGCCTGTTTGCTATACTTTAATCTGTTTTACTGTGAAAGAACATGTTTTTCCTTTGGTCTGCTGAAAGGTTTTTCACAAGTTAGTTAGGGCACAAAAGGTACAACTCAGACAGTTATTTCAGTTAGCTGAGTTGGCGGTTTTTACAAAATAAACCTGTTAAGTTCAAAAATGAATCTGTTGTTTTCATAACTGCTTTTCAACTGTTTTTTGAAAAGAAGTTAGAAACTGTTTTCTATATAAAGAAAAGTCTCTCTCACATGAAAATAGAGCTGAGCAATTACGTTTTTAACAGAGATCAAACAATTTCCATGTGAGAAGAAGGATTGAAAGATTTTTGAAAGGTTTTCCAAAGAGATTTTCAAGTGTGCTTGTTTTAGGAAACCTTTGATCTTGGTGAAGGTGCTGGTGCAGTTCTGCAGCAAATTGAACTACTGGTTTTGAGTTCTTGCATCTGCTTTTCAGGTGTAATCTTTCCTTTATTCTGTTTTGTAAAGGTGTAAGTGTTAGTCACTCCTTGATAGGGTTTCTTGGAGTGCAAGGTGTGCTGAAATAGGGTTTTTCAGCATTGTTTGTGTTGTTCTTGTAGTGTTCAAGAACTGCTGTGTTTGTAAGTAATTGGTACTGTTTTTTAGTGGATTCCACCTTGGGGTAAGGTGAGACTGGACGTAGCTCTGCATGAGTGAACTAATATAAAAACTTGTGTGCCTTTTCTTCTCATCCTTGCTCGTTTCTGGTTTTGCTTATTTCTGTCAAGAACTAAATCTGTTCTTTTGAAATTGAATTTGTTAATTCTGGGTTTGAGTAAAAACTATTCTTCCTGATTTGTTAAAGTTCTCTGATCATAAACAAGGTTGTTGTATATGATGGTTTAAGTGATTAGTGAACAAACTATCCATTCATTAAAATTTGAGAAAGAATTATTCTTCTTAAAACCTTGTGTTGAGTAATTTTGTTTGATTTCTAAGCATAGTTGTATCCTTCATCCTCACAATATTAAGCTGATCTGATTCTGTTATAATTCTCTGTTGATCACTTTTTTTTTACATTGAACAAATTCAAATTGTGCCAAGACTGCTCTGAAGAATCAATCTGTTTCGTGTAAACACAATCTGTTCTTTTTTCCTCTGGAATACTGAAAATTGTGTGTTCTTGCGAAAATTTTATAAGCTCAATTCACCCCTCCCCTCTTGAACTTAGACACTAATAGACCCAACAATTGGTATCAAGAGCTAGGGCTTGTATTTTGCTCAAGTGTGTGCATGATGTCTGAGTTTAAAATGCCTTTTGCTGAAGGTGCGTCTATTAATAGACCTCCCATGTTTGGTGGTGTTAACTATGCTTTCTGGAAAATCAGGATGAAGATCTTTATGGAGTCCATTGATATGGGAATCTGGGATGCAATGGTCAGTGGACCTTTTATACCTATGCAGGTTGTCAAAGATGAAACAATAAAGAAGCCTTGGTCTGAATGGAGTGAAACCGAGAAGAAGAAGGCCCAATATGACTCCTTAGCCAAGAATATCATCACCTCTGCACTGAATATGGATGAATTCTTTAGAGTCTCTCAATGTAACTCAGCAAAGGAGATGTGGGATGTACTAGAGGTGACTCATGAAGGGACTGATGATGTGAAACGGGCAAGGAAGCACTCACTAATTCAGGAGTACGAGCTGTTCAGAATGCAATCTGAAGAAAGTATTGCAGATGTGCAGAAACGATTTACACACATTGTAAATCACCTCACTGGCCTTGGTAAAGTCTTTGACAAAGAAGAGCTTAACATAAAGGTACTAAAATGTCTTGATAGGAGCTGGCAGCCTAAGGTAACAACAATCTCATAATCCAGAGATTTATCCAAGATGTCCACTGCTGCACTTTTTGGAAAACTGATAGAACATGAAATTGAGCTGAAAAGATTGAAAGAACAAGAAACAGTGGAAAAGAAGGCCAAAGGAATTGCTTTGAAAACTACCATGGAACATGATACAAGTGAGGAAGAAGGTGATCCTGAACATGATGAGACCGTGAGTCTGCTCACCAGAAAGTTCAGTAGGTTTCTCAAAAAGAAAAACCGTGACAGAACTCAGCAAAGAAAGAGGTATTCCAAACAACCTAATGATTCAAATTCTTCCAATTACACGTGCTTTGGATGTGGTAAACCAGGTCATATAAAAGCTGATTGTCCAAACAATCAAAATAAAGAAAAACCAGCAAGCAAGAGGAATGACAAAGGCAAAGGTAGAAGAGCATATATCTCATGGGAAGAAAATGATGTATCTTCATCTAGTAATTCCTCAACTGAAAGTGAAGAAGCAAATCTTTGCTTCATGGTGAATGATGAGGGATCCAACTCTGACTCAGTAAGTAATTTCTCTTTTGACTCTGAAAACACATGATGAAGCAAACAGGTTGGCTATAATGTGCAACAGATTGAATAGAGTAAATAGGGTACTTGAACCTAAGGTCAAAGCTCTTGAAGAAGAACTGCACAAAGCTAAAACTGAATTGATTAGTCTTGAATTGACTTGTTTGCATGCATCAATTAAAACTTGTGATAATTGTAAAAAACTGGAAAAACAGGTTGAGTATTTGTTAAAAACACTTTCAAATTTCACTAAAGGAAGAGAAAATCTTGAAACCTT
Organism: Phaseolus vulgaris; assembly: GCF_000499845.2. Classification (NCBI taxonomy): domain Eukaryota; kingdom Viridiplantae; phylum Streptophyta; class Magnoliopsida; order Fabales; family Fabaceae; genus Phaseolus; species Phaseolus vulgaris. The sequence goes on from NC_023751.2 coordinate 32,762,579, forward strand.
ATTAGGTTCACAAAATGCTGTTTTCAATAAAAATGGTTTAGGGTATAATCCTGGAATGAAAGGTAATGTGAAAAAGCTGTCCGGTTTCTCTGTTCCTTCCAAAATAGGTTTTTCCTCTTTTAGTTATTAAAAAACAATGCATATTGCAACATGTTTTTATTGTATGAAGTCTGGTCATGTATCTAAAAATTGTAAAGCTAGGAGATACCTTGTTCCTAAAGGATTGGCCAAATGGCTTCCTAAGGAAAGGTATTAATCATGCTGGACCCTAGACTAAAGGGGTACCATAAGTGCTAAATCTGTTTTGTTGCAGAAAAACAGCAGGAGAAACCAGTGGTACCTTGACAGTGGCTGCTCAAAGCACATGACTGGTGATGTGACTCAGTTCATAAATCTGAAACTCAAAGCTGAAGGGCATGTCACATATGGGGATAACAATAGAGGAAAAATTCTTGGAAGAGGAGATGTTGGTACTAAAGACTCAACTACTATTGAGAATGTCCTATATGTTGAAGGGCTAAAACATAGTCTTCTAAGCATTAGCCAGCTGTGTGACAAGGGATACAAGGTCAATTTCGAAGCCAATACTTGTACAATTTCTAATGAAAATTCTGGTAAGGTGCTGTTCACTGGAAAAAGGGTAAACAACATTTATCTCCTAGACATTATAAAGAGTTGTTCTGAAAATGAGTGTTTGCTATCTAAAAATGATGAGTCATGGCTGTGGCATAGGAGACTAGCTCACATTCACACAAATCACTTGAATAAGCTAAAATCTAAGGAACTTGTTTCTGGCTTACCAAACATAAAGTTTCAAAATAACAGATTGTGTGATGCCTGTGTAAAGGGAAAACAGATTAGAACTTCCTTTAAATCAAAAGATATGGTTTCTTCAAATAAAGCTTTGGATGTTTTGCATGTGGACTTATTTGGACCATCTAGGACTGCTAGCTTAGCTGGAAATTACTATGCTTTGGTGATTGTTGATGATTTTTCAAGATATACATGGACTTTGTTTCTTGCTTCTAAAAATGATGCATATAAAGCCTTTAAGAAACTTGCTAAGGTTCTGCATAATGAAAATGAAAATAGGATAAAACAGATTCGTAGTGATCATGGGGGAGAATTTCAAAATGCAAAGTTTGATAAATATTGTGAAAAACATGGGATCATACATAATTATTCTGCTCCTAGGACACCCCAACAAAATGGTGTTGTTGAAAGAAAGAATAGATCACTAGAAGAATTAGCTAGGACTATGCTAAGTGAATCTGGTTTACCTAAATATTTTTGGGCTGATGCTGTATACACTGCTTCTTATGTGCTTAACAGAACATTAATTAGACCAATTCTTAAGAAAACTCCCTATGAATTGTATAAGGGTATGAAGCCTAGCATTAGTCATCTTAGAGTGTTTGGCTGCAAATGCTTTATTTTAAATAATGGTAAAGATAATCTGGGGAAGTTTGATCCTAAATCAGATGAAGGAATACATATTGGTTATGCTATAAATGGTCATGCTTATAGAGTGTATAACAAAAGATTGTTTGCAGTTGAAGAATCTATACATGTTGTGTTTGATGAAACAGATTTTTCTGTGCCCAAATCTGTTCTGGACGAACCTGGTATGGATGATTTAAGAACTATTGTGCAACAGAATCAATCTAGTGAGCTTGATACAACTAATTCAGATTTTATCAAAGAATCTACTGTGAATGCAGGACTGCCTAAAGAATGGAAGACTCCAAGGGATCTCACTCTTGACAATGTAATTGGTAATATTGAGAAAAGAGTCTCAACAAGGAATTCACTCAATAATTTCTGCAGAACAGTAGCTTTTGTGTCACAGATTGAGCCTAAAAGCCTGAAAGAGGCACTGCAAGACAGCAATTGGATAACAGCAATGCAGGAAGAGCTGAACCAGTTTGAATACAATGAAGTATGGACTTTGGTTCCAAGAAAGCATGAGATGAATGTCATAGGAACCAAGTGGGTGTACAGGAACAAGATGGATGAACATAGAGCTATCACTAGAAATAAAGCTAGACTGGTTGCTAAAGGGTATAACCAAGAAGAAGGTATTGATTTTGGTGAAACCTATGCACCAGTAGCACGTCTTGAAGCTGTCAGACTTCTTCTAGCATTTTCCAGCATACAAGGTTTCAAGTTGTTTCAAATGGATGTCAAGAGTGCATTTCTAAATGGCTACATCAATGAAGAGGTGTTTGTATCTCAGCCTCCAGGGTTTGAAGATCACAAAAATCCAGAACATGTGTACATGCTTAAGAAGGCCTTATATGGATTGAAGCAAGCACCTAGGCAATGGTATGAAAGGCTAAGTGAATTTATGCTTTCTCAAGGTTATAGTCGTGGCAATTCAGATAAAACTCTCTTTCTAAAGAAGAAAAGTGAAGATATCATACTTGTGCAAGTCTATGTAGATGATATTATCTTTGGATCCACAAATGAAGAGATGTGTGAAGACTTTGTGAAAACCATGAAAAGTGAGTTTGAGATGTCAATGTTAGGAGAAATGAATTTCTTCCTTGGACTACAAGTTAAGCAACTCAAGGATGGAATTTTCATAAGCCAAGAAAAATACTGCAAGGAACTACTTAAGAAGTTTGATATGAATCAATGCAAAGCAATCAGCACTCCTATTTCAACAAGTTGTCAGCTGGATCAAGATGCTGCAGGAAAATCAGTAGATCAAACGAAGTATAGGGGATTAATTGGTTCCTTATTATACCTAACTGCAAGCAGGCCTGACATTATGTTTGCTGTATGTTTATGTGCTAGATATCAATCTGATCCAAAGGAATCACACTACAATGCAGCAAAGAGAATTTTGAAATATTTGCAAGGATCTAAGGATGTTGGATTGTGGTATCCTAACAAGGTATCTTTAAATTTGACTGGTTTTTCAGATTCTGATTTTGCAGGTTGCAAAGTTGATAGGAAGAGCACAAGTGGGACTTGTCACATGCTTGGATCAAGTCTAATCTCTTGGCATTGCAAGAAGCAAGCTTGTGTTGCTCTCTCCACAGCAGAGGCAGAGTACATAGCTGCTGGAAGTTGTTGTGCTCAAACCTTATGGCTAAGGCAGCAGCTAAGTGATTTTGGAATTTTGTTAAACAAGATACCTATAAATTGTGATAATACTAGTGCCATAAATCTGTCCAAGAATCCTGTCATGCATTCTAGAACTAAACATATTGAAATTAGACACCACTTTTTAAGAGAACATATAGCTAATGGAACATGTGATATACAATTCATTGGTACTGAATTTCAACTAGCTGATCTATTCACTAAACCACTGGCTAAAGACAGGTTTTACTTTCTTCTAAATGAATTGGGTATTATTAGCTTAAATTGTCCTCTGCAGTGAAAATTTCAATCTGTTGTTTTATGTTTTAACATGTTTTGTTCCCTGTTTCAGAAATCACAGTTGTGACTAGGAAAGAGAAAGATTTTTTTTTCTCTCTCTCACTTTATTGTTGACTGCTTTTACGGTTATTGACCAGCAGGTCCATGCAAATTAGTGTGTGGGTATCCTAACTAATTGGATTTTGTGTAGATGCAACAGATTTGATGTGCCAAAATCAGGTTCCAAGATATTCTTACGTGAATCCACACCTGAACCTGCTGCACCATTGGAATAAAATCTGTAGCATATCTGTGGGATTTGTTTTTTCTTCAAAATTCATTATTTCCAAAATCTGATCACATTGCCCTGAATTAAAATTTGTGATTTTTCAATTTTGGTTTAATAATCCTATATAAACCTAGCACAATTTAGCTTGTCTCTCATACCTTCTCACTTATACTATAAGCTGTTCAGGTGCACGTTGCTTCATCACAGGTTTTGCTTCTATTTTGAGTAATAATCTGTAATGTTTTTTCTCTAGAATTGTATGTTAATATACTGGTGCAGGGAAAAACAGATTAAGCATGACATCCTCTTCACATAGAAAGAAGAAATCCAAGGAGCAATCTCAAAGCAGCCAAGGCATCCTGGAAAACTAGTTTGCTGGAGATTTAGAGGCAATGACAAGGTTCATACATGAGACTGGCAGAAAGCAAATTAATGTACCCAAGCTGCTTGAGTTCTCATGGCTGAGAGAGGAGAATCTGATAGAAGCCAAAGACTTACTCAAGCATCAAAAGCTGAAAGGATTTCTGAAGATGAATGGAAATGTTTATCCAGATCTTGTGAAGGTGTTTTACTGCAACCTTGAACAAGATGGTAAAAATCTGGTTTCCCATGTGAAAGGAGTGAAGCTGAAGATCACTAGGGAAATCTGGAACAGTGTGGGTGGAATCAAATATTCAGGACTGAAAGTGAGCAAAGGGAACACTGCTGGAATTCAAGGGTTCAACAAATTGCAATTTTATAGAAGTTGTGTGAGGAATCCTATTGAACCAGTAGCTAGGTATCACGCAGGTAGCCTAACTCTAATTCCTAGACTCTTAGCTCATATAATTGCTTGGCAGCTTACCCCTAGAGGAAGTAATCATGCTGTACTTCATGAGGAAGATTTGATCCTGTTGTATTGCATCATGAACCAGCTTAAGGTAAATTGGGTAATCTGCAAGACTACTTGATTATCGTCTTCCCTATGCAATATTTGTGTCAAAACTAATTGATCATTTTAAACTGGACACTACCAATGAAAGGAATGACTCTATTAAAGTTGCAAGTGAAATAGATAACTCCACACTCATGAAAATGGGATTCTATAAGGATGAAGATGGCTGGGTTTTCAGAAGAAATGCTGGACAGAGGGCTGAGCAAGAAGCTGCTCCTCAAGGAAATGAAGAAGAAGCAAATGCTGATGGTGTGCAACACATGGATGAATCACCAGTACATTCTACTGAACATGAAGATGTTGCTGCTACAAGTCAGAATGCAATAGTTGCATATGAGGCACCTGAGTACAGAGGTGAACCTCTGTCTATGTTTGAAAGACAGGTGCTAAGCAGGCTAGACATACTCACAGATGAGCAGAAGGCACACTATGAGATGACTTACGCCAGGTTTCAACACTTGGATGACCAACTTGAAGGAGTTCAAGTGCAGCTAGCTGAGCTCTATTACAACAACAAGTGATCCCATTTCTAAGCCTTTATCTTTTATATGTTGTTGAACAATTTGGGATTAATCTGTATTGTTTTTTATTCTGCACTGGTTTTTAGTTGTTTTGTGGCTTGTAAAGAACCTCTATGTTAGTTTTATTTGAACTGTTATGTATGGCTATTATTGTTCTTTGGTATTTTATGCTCCCATTCTATTTGATGAATCCAAAGGGGGAGAAGAATAGCCTGGTATAGGTTCTGCAAATAATATTCACAGAGGTTGCTGATATGATTCAAATGTTAAATCTGCAGGTACATCAATTCTAAATCTGTTTGTTCTGCCTTGACACCTGTGTATTTTTTTGTGTATATAGTTCTGTACAGGTTTGGTCATGATCTTTCTCCAAAGCTGTGCAAAGCAAAGGGAATTTGTCTCCATCAAACAGGGGGAGATTGTTGAAGTTGGAGGAAGCTTCTTCCCTACCAAGGCTTGTTATGTGTTTGATGAAGAAAATGGCTTAAGTGCTTTGAAGATTGTAATAGGTTTTTAGATTTGGTTGTAATTAGGCTTGTAATTGTGTAAGGTTGCCTTTTGCTGTATAACCCATCCTAGATGCCTAACCAAGCCTAGATCAAGCACATGATGTGGTTAAATGGTTTTTGAAAGTGTTCTGCCTCAAACCGACCGGCGATCATGCATCGACTTTTCAAGTAGCTATGCTGACCACCGACCGGCGATCATGTGGAGCATTGCCATCTACGATCGCCATCTGCTCAGAGAAGCTTTTGAAAGTGCTCTTAAAAGTTTTTAAACAGTACAAAAATAAATCTGATTTATGGAGAAAGAATCTGTTTATTCCTTCTCTGTTAAAAGGCTTTTCCAAAATTCTGTTAGGGCACCACAGGTAAAGCTTAGTTAGTTATTTCAGTTAAAGCTGAGCTGGCCTGTTTGCTATACTTTAATCTGTTTTACTGTGAAAGAACAGGTTTTTCCTTTGGTCTTCTGAAAGGTTTTTCACAAGTTAGTTAGGGCACCAAAGGTACAACTCAGACAGTTATTTCAGTTAGCTGAGTTGGCGGTTTTTACAAAATAAACCTGTTAAGTTCAAAAACGAATCTGTTGTTTTCATAACTGCTTTTCAACTATTTTTTTGAAAAGAAGTTAGAAACTGTTTTCTATATAAAGAAAAGTCTCTCTCACATGAAAATAGAGCTGAGCAATTACGTTTTTAACAGAGATCAAACAATTTCCATGTGAGAAGAAGGATTGAAAGATATTTGAAAGGTTTTCCAAAGAGATTTTCAAGTGTGCTTGTTTTAGGAAACCTTTGATCTTGGTGAAGGTGCTGGTGCAGTTCTGCAGCAAATTGAACTACTAGTTTTGAGTTCTTGCATCTTCTTTTCAGGTGTAATCTTTCCTTTATTCTGGTTTGTAAAGGTGTAAGTGTTAGTCACTCCTTGATAGGGTTTCTTGGAGTGCAAGGTGTGCTGAAATAGGGTTTTTCAGCATTGTTTGTGTTGTTCTTGTAGTGTTCAAGAACTGCTGTGTTTGTAAGTAATTGGTACTATTTTTTAGTGGATTCCACCTTGGGGTAAGGTGAGACTGGATGTAGCTCTGCATGAGTGAACCAATATAAAAACTTGTGTGCCTTTTCTTCTCATCCTTGCACTCGTTTCTGGTTTTGCTTATTTCTGTCAAGAACTAAATCTGTTCTTTTGAAATTGAATCTGTTAATTCTGGGTTTGAGTAAAAACTGTTCTTCCTGATTTGTTAAAGTTCTCTGATCATAAACAAGGTTGCTGTATATGATGGTTTAAGTGATTAGTGAACAAACTATCCATTCATTAAAATCTGAGAAAGAATCATTCTTCTTAAAACCTTGTGTTGAGTAATTTTGTTTGATTTCTAAGCATAGTTGTATCCTTCATCATCACAATATTAAGCTGATCTGATTCTGTTATAATTCTCTGTTGATCACTTTTTTTTTTACATTGAACAAATTCAAATTGTGCCAAGACTGCTCTGAAGAATCAATCTGTTTCATGTAAAAAGAATCTGTTCTTTTTTCCTCTGGAATACTGAAAATTGTGTGTTCTTGCGAAAATTTTATAAGCTCAATTCACCCCTCCCCTCTTGAACTTAGACACTAATAGACCCAACAAGAATTAGTTCATAAACAAGAACAAAATATAAAAGAACTTTAGATTGAACAAAGTAAAAACAATTACATACCAGAATATCTTGCCAAATCGTGTTTTTCTCATGGTCAGTCAAGTGATCCCAAGACTCAGTTAAGATAGAGATCCTTTCACGAGACAGTACTCCGAGATAACTCCTATATTTCTTTTCATGTTGCCCAGTGGCCACACCAGTGTGGATATCAATAGACAAAGGTATTTTGTCATCTTTATTTATCTTTTTAAACATATTCTTTAATCTGGTAGGTCCTCTACCAGTTTTTGAACGAGAAACTTTATCATTTGTCATGTTCCTGGTATCAAGAATATGATAAGCATCAAGAATATGAAATATAATTAAAATTATATATTGTAAAACTAAACATGAATCACATGCACATACAAATATATATTCCTTCATCATGATCAATTCGAGTTTCATGTACAACATCAACAACATCCTCTTACTCTTTATTGATGGTCATTCTTGTAAGTGATTCAATCTCATAAATGTCGTTGTTTGTATCTTCTGGGTCATTTTGTTGTTTTTCTTCATGTAGCACAACAAACCAGTGGTCAGACGTAGGATCTTGGATATAGAAAACTTGGGAAGCTTGATGTGCCATTATGAATGGTTCGTCATGATAACCTATCTTTCGAAAGTCAACCAAAGCCATTCCTGATTCATCAACTTTGACACCAGTCTTATTGTCAGCCCACTTGCATTTGAAAACAGGTACAGTAAACTTGGTATAATTAACTTCCCAAATCTCTACTATGACACCATAATAAGGCATTAATCCCACAACAGGATTTTGATCCTTTGTAGTTGAAAACTGCATAGACTCTACCTCTAAGGTGACTCCGCTATTTTGCACTGTACTCCTATCATCTCGAGACTTTGTGTAAAACAAACAACCATTTACTTCATAGCTAGAACAACATAAAACATCATATTTGAGACCATTTGCAAGCCATGTTAATGTTTCAGATGCTGATGGATCATTCATTATTTGTTGCTTAAACCATGACATGAAAGTTTTGTTATGCTCAATTAACACCCATTTTTCTGATTGTCTTGGATTTTTATATTTCACAATGCCTTTGTGTGTATCTAAGTATGGTAACACCTTATCAGTGTTATTCAAGATATACAAGTGTGCTTGCAGAACCTCTTCTCTAGATTTGCTTATGACATGTACACCTTTTGAAGATCTACTTATGAATCTACGAGAGTGCCAACCTTTTTCAGGAACTCCTATACATTTGGCTTTTGACATGTACTCGGAACAAAACTCAATAGATTCTTCTAAAATGTATCTTTCAATAATGGAAGCTTCCGGACGACATTGATTCTTCACATATCCCTTCAAAATCTTCATGTATCGTTCAACTGGATACATCCATCGCATATAAACTGGCCCACACAATCTTATTTCTCTTACAAGATGAACAACCAAGTGTACCATAATATCCAAAAAAGATGGAGGAAAAAACATCTCGAGTTGACACAAGATAACAATTATTTTTTCTTCAAGTTCATCCAACTTCTGAGAGTCAATCTCTTTACTACATATGAAATTGAAAAATGAGCATAGTCGAGTGATTGTATGCCTAACATTTTTTGGCAAGATTCCACGAATAGCCACCGGTAGTAATTGTTGCATTAGAACGTGACAATCATGTGACTTTAAGCCAATTAGTTTCAAATCATTCATAGATACAAGACTCTTCGCATTTGAAGAGTAGCCTTGTGGTACCTTAACACCTTTAAGACATTCACAAAAACTTGTTTTCTCTTTCTTTGACAAAGTGTAACACGCTGCAGGCAAGTATGTACGTTTACCAACTTCTCTCGGTGCCAATTCCTCTCGTATATTCATCTCAATCAAATCCAGACGTGCATTCACACCATCCTTTGTTTTGCCTTTAATGTTCAGAAGTGTTTCTATTAGACTGTCACACACATTCTTTTCTACGTGCATTACATCTAGACAGTGTCTGACATCTAACTTACACCTATATGGAAGATAAAAAAATATTGATCTCTTCCATATTTCACTCACAGTTTGCTTCTTCTTCATTTTTCCAAAAGTCACATTAACATTTTTTATTTTTTCATAAATTTCAACACCACTTAAGGGAGTGGGACAAATCTCATGTTCTTGGTATCCGTTAAAAGCTTTTTTCAATCTATGATACGAATGATATTTGTTTAGAAATCTACGATGCCCAAGATACACAATTTTTCTTCCGTGTTTCAACTGCTCATAAGATGTCTTGTCTTGACATATGGGACATGCTCTATGACCTTTCACACTATAACTTGACAAGTTCCCATATGTAGGGAAGTCATTGATAGTACAAAACAACATTGCATGCAATCGGAAAGATTCATTCTTAAACGCGTCAAACACATCAACCCCTTCATTCCACAATAACTTCAAATCTTCAATCAGTGGATTAAGATAAACATCTATGTCATTTCCAGGTTGTTTTGGACCAGAGATCATCATAGATAATATCATGTATTTGCGCTTCATACACAAAGCAGGAGGTAAGTTGTAAATCACTAACAAAACGGGCCATGAACTATGATTACTACTTAAGTTTCCAAAGGGATTCATTCCATCAGTTGCCAATCCAAGTCTTAAGTTTCTTGATTCTTTTCCAAATTCAGGAAATTCTTTATCAATATTCTTCCACTGCAAAGAATCATCAGGATGACGAAGTAGTCCATCACATTTTCTATTATCTGCATGCCACCTAAGGTTTTTAGCGTCATCTGCATTTGCAAACGCTTAAGCCTTTGAATTATTGGAAATTCCAAACAACCTTAGCAGGAGGACCTTCCTTTGTGTATTCATCAATTTCATCATTCTGACCAACTTTAACCTTATAACGTGACAAACCACACATGGGACATCTTCTTAAATCTTCATACTCATTTATGTATAAAATACAATCGTTAGGACATGTATGTATTTTTCTATACTCCATACCCATTGGACAAAGTTTTTTTTTTGCCTCATAATTTCGATTGGGCAAGGTATTTCCTTCTAGAAGCATGTCCTTAAGCAATTGAAGCAATTATGTAAAACTTTTGTCGGTCCATCCATTCATTGCCTTCAAATTCATCAACCTTAACACTGCTGATAATCGTGTGAAATTAGTTGAACCAGGATACAAAGGAGTCTTTACATCATTAGACATATTTTCGAAAAGTGCATTAGCAAAAGATTTTGCTCCCACATCACGAATCATGTCTTCTATTCTATCATCCATTGAGAAATGATGATGGAGATCAAGCTCAAGTGGACATGGAGGCCAATCAACAAGATCAAAAAGAGGTAGAGGCGCAAATAGAGGACGCCCATGGAGGTCAAAGCCCACCTCAAAGGCTTACTAGAAGCATGTTCAAAGCTTTAGGAGCTAGGGGACAATTATTTTCTCTTTTTGTAATTTCTTTGGTTGAAGGTGCTTAGAGGGAAACATTAGAAACCTCTATTGTTATAACATCATTTAGTCTTTAGTTAGGAGCTTTAGGAAAGAGGGTGTATTAGTAGATAGGTGTAGAAGTAAATAAGGAGGTGCCAAAGTGAGAGAAGGGATCACACCTTCCTCATGTCTTGTTTAGGCGCCAGTTTTAGCTTCTTTTAGGAGGGAATTTTGAATTCTCTTAGTTTGATTTTTCAGCACCTTAGGCTATAAATATAGGTGCTGCCCTTGTACATTTCAGATTTGAATTTAGACTAAAGAAACTATACTCAATTTTTGAGAGAGCATTGGAGAACTTTTGAGCCTTCTTCTCTAGTCTTATCTTGAAGGATCCATGGTGTCCTCAAGTGGCGGCAACACACTCATCTAGGAGCAACCATCCTCCTAGTGGCGTGATCATCCAACCTTACATCCATCTTCATGAGTATTCTTTTCTCCTTCCTTCCTTCTCGTTCAATTGTTCAAGTTTAGCTTGTGTTCTTGAGTTTTGGTTCGGTTATTTTCTGTTTTCAGCAGCTGTTCTTCTTCTTCTCTGTTTTTGGTTCGGTGCATTTCATTTTCCAGCACTCCTTTTCAGTTTTCTTGTTTTTGATTTCATTTTGTTCAGTTCATATTAGTTCTTGTTCAATTCTATTCGGTGCTTTTGATTTTTACCTCTTTTTGTTGGTTCAATTTGACAATATGAGGAACTTCCATTTGAGTTTGGATTTGGTGCTAGTTTTGGTGAGTTCTTAACTTAGAACATTGATCCAATTCTAAGAAAAAGTGCCTAACAATTGTCCAACTCAAGTTGATTCCTAAGAATGTCAAGAATCATTCTCTTCTTTGCTATTGGAATCACATCATGTGGTATCAAGAGTTTAGGTGTGTTCTTGTTTAATTGTTGAGTTGTGTAGCACTTTATTTCAAGAGCTCTTTTAATTTCTTGCATTTAAGTTTCTGTTTTAGGCTTATTTGAGTTTGCTTGCTGTTTTAATTCTTTTGCCTATCAAGTGTTTGAGTATTTTCCTTTTTGAATCCATATAAGTTTTGTCTTAGTCTTGTTTTTCCATAATTGTCATCACTTCTAGTAGTACTTTTATTGCTTTTGTTGTTTCTTGCTTTAGTGTCATATAATTTTCTGAGTTTCATATATTGATCCTTTGTGCATTTTCTGTTTTAGTTTGAGTTCATGCTTGTATTCTAGACCTATACAAGTTCCTATACATCATTTTCCATTATGTCTTTGCTAGTTCATAATTCTGTTTTTCTTTCCTCTTAGGATTTCTCTGTTTCTGAAAACGTGCTTACTGTTTTTCCTTATTGCAATTGATTTACTTACTAGAAAATTCTGAAATTCTGAATTTATGATCTTCAAAGTGTTAGAAAAGAGTAGAAAAAATAATTATTCAAAAATTCAAAGTACACAAAAAATGATAAATAAAATACAAAAAGTGTACATTACTGCCAAAAAAATATGGTAATCCGGCAGCGATTTTGAAAAATTTCTCTCAATTAATTGGCTTACTGTTTTTAAGTGATTCCATTTCCATTATTGATTTAACATCTTTAAGTTTCTGTGGTTAAATTTTCATACTCCTGTTCGCTCTAAATCATTCCAGTTAAATCAGTGAAAATCAAATATAGTTTGCATAAAAAAAAATTCCAGTAGCTAATTTTTTGTTTTCTTCATCTACTCTAGTGCTTTTCTTTAAGTATTCTTTTGAGTGCCTACTTTCTCATTGAGTTCTTTAATTTTCTTGCTTGTCTTTTGTTCATTAATCTTTGAGTTTTTCAAACATCTAGTTTTCCTTTTGTTCTAGCCTTTCTTTGCTTATACCTTTTCTTGTTTGTCTTTATTGTTTCATTGGTTTTGTGGCGGTTGACTTCGAGATTGGTGTGCTTGCTTTGAAATCTTTCATTTGAGGATTCCAAGGCCTCAAGATCAGATTGGTGCAAGGACATTATTTCTTTGAGAGTGACCTAAATTTTTCTGCCTAAATTCACTTCGGCATTTTTTTTTTTTGCTTAAAACACTCACTGTTTTTGCTAATTTTTGTTTCTTGACTTGTTTACTGTTTTTCTGTGTTTGCTGTTTTTGAATTACAAATGGCTGGCTTTTCAAGTGATGCATCCTACAAGCAGAATTCTCCTTCCAAAGCTTCAATCCTTGGTGAATTACATGAAGCACAAAGAACCATTAGACGCTTGGAAGAGAAATTGCAAAAGATGGAGGTGCAACAAGCTAGACCATCTCCTTCAATCCATGATGAGCATCATTCACATAGACCTTCAACAAGAGCCTCTTCAAATGATTTTGGCCGTGAAAAAGAGCATAGGAGAAGGAGAACTCCACCCCAATTTCATGGACAAAGACATCATCATCAAGGGGAAAGACATCACTACGGCAATGGCTTTTATCAAGATGCAAAGTCTAGGCTTCCTTCGGTCAAGCTTCCTTGTTTTAATGGCTCTAGTGATCCTAATGTATATTTAGATTGGGAGGCTAAGTGTGAACAAATATTTGAGATCCATGAGATCCAAGATGAGCATAAGCTTAAGCTAGCCACCCTAGAGTTTAGTGATTATGCCATGAAATGGTGGCATGGAATTGTAAAGGACATTATCTATCACAAGGGTCCTCCCGTGGACTCTTGGAACTCTTTAAAGGATCATATGCGTGCTAGGTTTGTTCCCCCACATTTTAGGAAAGACCTCATGTTGAGACTCCAACGGTTTCAACAAGGCACGCTAAATGTGGATGAATATTATAAGGAGCTAGAGACGCTTGTGCTTAAAATTGAATTAGAAGAAAGTGAGGAAGCTATGATTGCTAGGTTTGTGAGTGGTCTTAGGAAGGATATTCAAGACATTGTTGAGTTACAAGAGTATTCATCATTGGGCTCTTTAGTTCATCTTGCAATGAAGGTGGAAGCCCAACTTGTTAAGAAAAACTCTTTCAAAAATGCTTCCAATGATGGATACTACTCCAAGTCTTGGAGAAACAAAAATTCTTTTTCTAAACCTCCTTCCAAAGATTCTTCTTTCAAACCCAAGGAAACTAAGTCATCTACTTCTAGGCCTAAATCACCCACTAGAACGTCTAATACCAAATGCTTTAAATGTATGGGTTATGATCATATAGCTGCAAATTGTCCTTCTAAACGAAGTATGTACATGCATGAGGGCATTGTAGTTAGTGAGCATGATTCGGATTCTCCTAAGCATTCATTGCATTCTCATGCATCTAGTGAGGAAGAGAGTGAATGTCCACTTGAAGGGGATTTGTTAGTTGTGAGAAGACTTCTTGGACAAATTTCACAACCTTTTGATGAAAGTCAAAGGGAAAATATTTTCCATACAAGATGTCTTATTCAAAACAACATTTGCTCTTTGATAGTGGATGGGGGTAGTTGTGCAAATGTGGCTAGTACAAGAGTAGTAGATAAGCTTGGATTGCCTACTATCTCTCATACAAAGCCCTACAAATTACAATGGCTTAGTGAGGTAGGAGAAATAGTTGTCAATAAACAAGTCCTCATCCATTTCTCCATTGGAAAATACAAAGATGAGGTATTATGTGATGTTGTGCCCATGGAAGCCACTCATGTTCTTTTGGGAAGTCCTTGGCAATTTGATAGAAAAGTTTTACATGATGGATTTACCAACAAACTATCTTTTGAATTCCATGGTCACAAGGTTACTTTAAAATCTCTCTCTCCAAGAGAAGTCCATGAGGACCAAGTTATCATGAAGAAAAAGAGGGAGAGTGAAAATGATAAAAAAGATAAGAGTTCTAAGCCTACACTCCTTGTGTCTAGGCGTGAGATTGAAAGGGAAATAGTGGCTCATCATCCTCTTTTTTTAGCCATCCCTAGAACTCTTAAGGTAGAAGCACTTGTTGATAGTCCTCATTGCTTGGAAAATTTGGTAGAAGAGTTTCAAGATGTGTTTCAAGATCCTCCAAATGGACTTCCACCTTTGAGAGGGATTGAGCACCAAATTGATTTGATACCGGGCTCTTCTTTACCAAACCGCCCAACATATAGGACCAATCCAAGTGAAACCAAGGAAATTCGCCAACAAGTTGATGCTTTGATTGAGAAAGGGTGGGTTCAAGATAGCATGAGTCCTTGTGTTATGCCTATCATCTTAGTGCCAAAAAAGGATGGCACATGGAGAATGTGTTCGGATTGTAGGGCCATCAATAACATAACAATTAAGTATAGGCATCCCATACCTAGACTAGATGATTTGTTGGATGAATTACATGGTTCAAAAATCTTTTCAAAGATTGATCTTAAAAGCGGCTACAATCAAATCCGTATCAAACCGGGTGATGAATGGAAGACGACTTTTAAGACCAACTTTGGTTTATATGAGTGGTTAGTTATGCCCTTTGGTCTAACTAATGCACCAAGTACCTTCATGCGCCTCATGCATCATGTTCTTAGACCATTCATTGGTAAGTTTGTTGTTGTTTACTTTGATGACATTCTCATTTATAGCTTATCTTTGAATGAACATAGGTTGCATGTTAGGCAAGTTTTAGAAACCCTTAGGAAGGAACATTTGTATGCTAATATTGCTAAATGTATGTTTGCTCTTGATCATATAGAATTCCCAGGGTTTGTTGTGAGTTGCAAAGGGGTCCATGTGGACAAAACAAAGGTGATGGCCATTCAAAATTGGCCTACACCGAAATCTTTGAATGAGGTCCAAAGTTTTCATGGACTTGCTTCTTTCTATAGAAGATTTGTCCCAAACTTTGGCACCATTGCCGCACCACTCAATGACATAGTGAAAAAGGATGTGGTCTTTCAATGGGGAGAAGCACAACAAAAAGCTTTTGAAACTTTGGAAGCAAAATTGACTAATGCTCCCATCTTGGCCCTTCCTAATTTCACTAAGACATTTGAGATTGAGTGTGATGCTTCTAGCATAGGTATTGGGGTTGTTCTCCTTCAAGAGGGCCACCCCATAGCCTATTTTAGTGAGAAATTGAAGGGAAGCCATCTCAATTATTCCACTTATGATAAAGAATTATATGCACTTGTTAGGGCTTTGTTCACTTGGCAACACTATCTTTTTCCCAAAGAGTTTGTGATACATAGTGATCATGAATCTCTTAAATATTTGAAAAGCCAAAACAAGCTTAACAAGAGGCATGCTAAGTGGTGGAATTCATTGAGCAATTTCCTTATGTGATCAAACACAAGCAAGGCAAAGTAAACATTGTGGCGGAAGCTCTTTCTAGAAGATACACTTTGCTAAATCTTTTAAGCTCTCAATATCTTGGTTTTGATCACATTAAGGAACTTTATCATGATGACCTTGATTTTTCTCTCATCTATCAAGAGTGTCTTAAGGGAGGACACAAAGACTTTTTTATACAAGATGGCTTTCTTTTTAAAGGAAAACGTCTTTGTGTTCCTCAATGCTTTATTAGATTATCTCTTGTTAGAGAAGCTCATGAGGGGGATTTAATGGGACATTTTGGGGTTGCTTAAAACTTTGGATGTGTTGCATGAACATTTCTTTTGGCCTCATATGCATAAACATGTTCATAGTTTGTGTGATAAGTGCATAGCTTGCCGCAAAGTTAAGTCTAAGATGCATCCCCATGGTCTATATACTCCTCTTCCTATCCCTTCAATGCCTTGGGTAGATATATCTATGGATTTCATCTTAGGCTTACCCAAGACATCAAAGGGAAAGGACTCCATTTTTGTGGTAGTGGATCTTTTTTCAAAGATGGCTCACTTTATTCCTTGTCACAAAGTGGATGATGCATGCCACATTGCAAACCTCTTCTTCCAAGAAGTGGTTTGCTTGCATGGGATCCCTAGATCTATAGTGTCCGATAGAGATCCCAAGTTCTTGAGTCACTTTTGGAAGACCTTGTGGGGCAAGCTTGGGACTAAGCTTTTATTTTCTACCATTTACCACCCACAAACTGATGGTCAAACCGAGGTGGTGAATAGAACTTTGGGACAACTATTGAGATGTTTTATTTCGGGGACTCCTAGAGTGTGGGAGAATTTACTATCCCAAGTTGAGTTTGCATATAATCGTGTAGTAAATTCTACCACCTCACATTCTCCTTTTGAGGTTGTCTATGGGTTTAATCCCCTAACACCTCTTGATCTTCTTCCTATTCCCCTTCTTGGAGATGTCTTGTGCAAAGATGGGGATGAAAAGGCTTCTTTTGTGAAAACTTTGCATAAAGACATCAAGAAGAGAATTGAGAAGAAGGTTGGCAAGTATGCTAAACTTGCCAATAAAAGGAGAAAAGCATTGTTGTTTGATGAGGGTGATTGGGTTTGGCTTCACTTGAGGAAGGATCGTTTTCCTACTCAAAGGAAGTCCAAACTAATGCCTCGAGGGGATGGACCTTTCCAAATCCTCAAGAGGATTAATGACAATGCTTATAAGTTGGATATGCCTGATACATTCTTAGGTAGTCATACTTTTAATGTCAGCGATCTAACTCCTTTTTCTGTAGATCTCCAGAATTCGTGGTCGAATTCTCTCCAACTCGGGGAGTATGATGGAGATCAAGCTCAAGTGGACATGGAGGCCAATCAACAAGATCAAGAAGAGGTAGAGGCGCAAATAGAGGACGCCCATGGAGGTCAAAGCCCACCTCAAAGGCTTACAAGAAGCATGTTCAAAGCTTTAGGAGCTAGGGGACAATTATTTTCTCTTTTTGTAATTTCTTTGGTTGAAGGTGCTTAGAGGGAAACATTAGAAACCTCTATTGTTATAGCATCTTTTAGTTTTTAGTTATGAGCTTTAGGAGGGGGGGTGTATTAGTAGATAGGTGTATAAGTAAATAAGGAGGTGCCAAAGTGAGAGAAGGGATCACACCTTCCTCATGTCTTGTTTAGGCGCCGGTTTTAGCTTCTTTTAGGAGGGAATTTTGAATTCTCTTAGTTTGATTTTTCAGCACCTTAGGCTATAAATATAGGTGTTGCCCTTGTACATTTCAGATTTGAATTTAGACTAAAGAAACTATACTCAATTTTTGAGAGAGCATTGGAGAGCTTTTGAGTCTTCTTCTCTAGTCTCATCTTGAAGGATCCATGGTGTCCTCAAGTGGCGGCAACACACTCATCTAGAAGCAACCATCCTCCTAGTGGCGTGATCATCCAACCTTACATCCATCTTCATGAGCATTCTTTTCTCCTTCTTCCTTCTCTTTCAATTGTTCAAGTTTAGCTTGTGTTCTTGAGTTTTGGTTCGGTTATTTTCTGTTTTCAGCAGTTGTTCTTCTTCTTCTCTGTTTTTGGTTCGGTGCATTTCATTTTCCAGCACTCCTTTTCAGTTTTCTTGTTTTTAATTTCATTTTGTTCGGTTCATATTAGTTCTTGTTCAATTCTATTCGGTGCTTTTGATTTTTACCTCTTTTTGTTGGTTCAATTTGACAATATGAGGAACTTCCGTATGAGTTTGGATTTGGTGCTAGTTTCGGTGAGTTCTTGACTTAGAACATTGATCCAATTCTAAGAAAAAGTGCCTAAAAATTGTCCAACTCAAGTTGATTCCTAAGAATGTCAAGAATCATTCTCTTCTTTGCTATTGGAATCACATCAAATGAGCTTCCTTGGAAGCTCCACGCACACTTGGCAAGTCTAACAATTCACCATTCCACGTCCATGTTGTATAACTTTTCAAAAATCCATCACACAAAACATGTTCTCTAATTTCGGAAACACTCAATATCCTTCCATTTAAACAATTGACACAAGGGCACCTTATCCTTACTCCATTCTTATAACTAACAGCATTATGTTCTGCGAAGTGTATGAATTCTTCCACCCCTTTTTCGTAAATATCACTTATTCGTGGTGTATTAATCCAACTCCGATCCATAGAACTGCTAAACTAAGAACCAGTGTAGACTTAGAACCAATGCGTTCAATAAGTAATCATTAAAAAATAAATCAAAATTGTCGAAGGTCGGATACCCCGGACTCATAATCAGAACGCTCAATATCTCAAAACAATATATAATAATTGAAAATTAAATCAAAATTTTCGAAGGTCGGATACCTTTGGACACAAAAGCAGTTCGTTTAATATATAGAATCAATAGCTAATTCAAAAGAAACAGTTTTAAAATAAAGTTAATAATATATAAAAATATACTAACCTTAGTAGAGTGGTGATCATGGTCGGAGGGTACGGTGGCGCGGCTTTGAGGGCACGGTGGCGCGGTACAGAGGTCACTGGTCGGTGGATGGTAGGTGCGGAACGGCGATCGTCTAGGCGCCGTCGAGTACGGCGAATGCGAGCGGCAGTGGAGCGCAAGCGGATGGTTGCGACTAGGGCGCACGGTCGCGGGGTGCGGGCGGTTGCGGCAAGGGGAACGGTCCGCGGTTGAGGGTCGACAAGGTTGGTCGGTTGCGGGTCGCACGGTCGACACGGGGCGGTAGTCGCGGTCGCGGGTCGCGACGTGGTTGCACAGTTGGCAAGTTCAGCAAGTCGGCGGCAGGTCGCACGGAGGGTCGGACGGACGGACGGTCAGCGGTGGAGCTCGGTCGTCTGCGGGTGTGAGGGTTGCGGAGGCAGAGTTTGTGAGAAAGAATGTGAAAGAATGTGAGAGTGTGAAAGTCTAAAAATCTAGAAAGGGGAGAAAGAGCTTTAACGACGGTTCAGGAAGAACCGTCTTAGAAACCGAACTTTTAACGATGGTTCTTGGCGCGAACCGTCGTTGTATGTTTGTCGTCTGCTTTTAACAACGATTCTTGCGCGAACCGTCGTTAAAAGTCTAAAAAAATTACAGGATTGCCACCGTGTCGTTTTTAACGATGGTTGTCACTAAACCGTCTTTAAAGGGTGTCGTTATTGAAGAATTTTGTACTAGTGCCTTGAGGATGAAGATGGTTTTGCACAAAGTCATTGATGTCAGACAGTCTACATTTCTAGCAGGTAGGGGTTTAATGGACAGTGTTCTAGTGGCAAATGAGGTGCTAAAAGAAGTGAAAAGGAGGAAAAGTAGCTGCATTCTCTTCAAGATAGATTATGAGAAGGCATATGACTCAGTAGATTGGGACTTCATTTATTATATGTTACAAAGATTGGGTTTTTGCAGTAAGTGGATTGGTTGGATAAGAGCTTGCTTAGAATCATAGTCGATCTTTGTCCTAGTGAATTGTAGTCCAACTCAGGAGTTCAAACCTAGGAGGGGATTGAGACAGGGTGATCCTTTAGAACCTTTTCTCTTCTTGATAGTGGCAGAGGGTTTAGCAGGTGTGGAAAGGAAAGCGGTGGAGAAGGAGATGTTTCAGAATCTGACTGTCGAAGATAAGCAAGTAAAGGTGAATATGCTTCAGTACGCAGACAATACTTTTTTCTTTTGCAAAGTGAATCCACATAATGCATTCGTCATCAAAGTCATGCTTAATTGCTTTGAATTGGCATCAGGGTTAAATGTCAATTATATGAAGATTCGTATAGGAGGAGTGGGTTGCAATCAACACTTGATTCAGAGTTGTGCAACTATCTTGAATTGTGAGGTGAAGAAAACCCCTTTTAAGTATTTGGGGATGCCCATTGGGGGGAACCATAAAAGGAGATGCTTATAGGAGGGGGTGGTGGAGAGTGTGAGGAAAAGACTAGGAAGATGGAAAGACAAGTTTATCTCTATGGCGGGCCACTTATGTCTGATTAAATCAGTGTTATCTTCATTACCACTATTTTTTTTTGTCTATTTACAAAATACCAATTAGGGTGGCTAAGGAGGTGGAGAGACTGCAAAGGAACTTCTTATGGGGGTGGGGATCAAAAGGAAGGAAGGTAGCGTGGCTTTCTTGGAAAAAAGTTTGCGAAACAAAGGAGGTGAGAGGACTAAGAATGTTAGAGCTAAGAAAGTTCAACGTGGCTCTGTTAGGAAAGTGGATGTGGCGGTTGGGCAGTGATGAAAGAGGTTTGTGGAAATAGGTGTTGGAATCAAAGTACAGAGGATGAAGAAGTCTGAGGAACCAAAGGATTAGTGGGACATAATCTTTATGGTGGAGAGATTTGAAGGAGATATGGAGGATGGAGGGATGGAAGGGAAGCTTTGAGGATAATTGCTTCTAGGAGGTCGGGAATGGGAGAGAAATAATGTTGTGGGAGGATAGATGGTTGGGCGATAAGGCGTTAAAGGAAAAGTTTATGAGACTTTTCTCTGTTTGTAGTGACAAGGGTGATAAGTTGTGGCAATGAGGGGAGTGGAATAATAATCTCCAGTGGGTATGGAAGATAGGTTGGAAGAGGAACTTGTTTGATTGGGAAAAGAACCAAGAAACAGAGATGGGAAGGCTGATGGGAAGCAAGAGTATTAATGAGGGAAAGAAGGACTGGTGGGTGTGGAAAGACAGCGAAATAGCCAAAATATTCTGTCAAATTAGCATACAGTATCTTGAAAGACGAAGAGCAGGGGGAAGGCGTACCTATGTATGAGAGTTTTTGGAGGATAAAGGCTCAACCATCAGCTCACTTGACTGCATGGCGAGCGTTGGAGGAAAAAATAGCAACTAAAAACAAATTTGATGAAGAGAGGGATATCAGTGGAGAATAGTATATGTTGTATGTGTGGGGAGGAAGAGGAAACAACATCACATTTTTTATGCACTTGCAGGGTAGCTTGGTTGGTGTGGACAAAATGCTTCAAATGGGTGGGGGTGGCTTCGATCGCACATTATGAACCTAAAAAGCATTTCATCCAGTTCAGGTTGACCAAGGAAAGTGAAGTAGTCAATAAAATATGGTCTTGTGTATGGATAGTTGTTGTTGGTGAAATGTGGAAACAAAGGAACAAGAAGATTTTTAGGAACGGGACTATAGATCATAATGAAATCTTCATGCTGGTTCAGCTGAAGGTTTGGTCGTAGGTAACTGCAAATGTTAGACTAACATGTTTTTATTATTCTAATTGGTGTCTCGAACAATTAGTTTGCACGAAGTCCATTATTAAAAATTTAGGTTAGATTTGCCGATGTTCTTGAGAATCTGTGTGTAGTTTGAGTTTTTTTATAAGGGTTGATGTATTTCTGAAATACCTCTATTATTTATTTTTTTGCTGATAAAAAAAATAAAACATTCCAATGCAAATAAGTTGGGTTGAGATTGTTTTGTAATTGGATTAAATTTAATCCAACCTAATATATTTCAATTATGTTGAGTGACGATTTCTACATTAAAATTGATATTAACCTGATGAAAATATTAAATAATACTAATAACTATTTCATTAATTTATGACCTAAATAAAATTTTTGGAAATATTAAATTATTCAATGTTACAAATATTAAATAATATAGTTTATTTTGTAAAAGAATGTTCTAAAAACCTAAAAAGCTGCCTTGAAATTACAAAAGATAGAAAAAAAATATTTAAAACACATTACTTAGGCAACTACTTTCTCCAATTTTATATAAAATAACAAAAATATTCTTAAATAAATGGAGATGTGCGATATTAAAAATACTTATGAAACCCTTTTTTTTAAATATATTTTTGGATTTGATTTTGAAATATTTGTCTGAATTATGAAAATGATTTTTATATATGAAGTTTCTGAAAACACGTTGTGAGGAATACGAAAGTTACTGACCAAAGGTGAGAAGTGAAATTTCGACAAGATATTATGTAAAAATCCCCTAAAATAAAAGAATTATCCAAGTATCTATTTTTATTAGAAAAAAATATATATAATGGAAGTGTTTGAGAGATAGATCAATCCATGTACATGAAACTAAAAGCCTGCACTCCTAAAACACTTTGAGAACAAAGCTTCAAAAGCAAACTAGCCAACATAGAACTCCAAGGCCACAACATCTACCTTCACAACCTAAGATATGAAAAAATCGACTACACCACCTAAACCTTAAGAAACTGTGCTATTCCTGACTCACCTTCTCATCTCTTATACTCAACCTCCAATTTTGCCACTCGCACTTTGAACCTTTATTATTTTTTATAAATTTCATACACATTAGTAGTTCGAGAAACCAATCGAAATAAAAAAAAAACGCTAATAGAATGTTTATATATATAAATGTTGAATATAAAATTTTAGAGATAACAAAGTATTATGTAAACAAGTTCTAAATGAAGAACGTGATAATGTGGCGGTTATTTTCGTATAAACTGACGTTTATAACCGCCACAATATACACGTGTGGCGGTTTTCCAAACCGGCATAAAACTGGCCGCCACAAAGTTTAATGTGGCGGTTTTACGCTAACCGCTGCAACACCCGTCACTTTAACATTTTTTTTAAGTGACGGTTTTTATATGTAAGTACTGTTAGTAATAACTGTCGCAATTTAACTCATTGAAAAAAATTTCAGCACCATCATGTAGGGTATAATGCGACGTTTTTAACTGTCAGTATTATAATAAAATTGTAAAAATAATATGTCGGTTTCAATTGACGTAATTTTAATTCTAAATAAATGAAATTTAGCCACCACTTTTTTATAATTTGGTTTTCACAATTAAATTAAACATGATATATTTTCATAATAAAATAAAATAAAATACTAATAAAACGAAATAAATATAAATTTATAAACATTCATTCATTGCATTGAAAATTAAAACACACAATAATTGTTTAAAAGTTGATACATAACTGAAAAATTAAAACACAAATAATTGTTCAAAAGTTGATACCTAATTTAATTAAAACACATATGATTCAAAAGTTCATACATAATTTAAAATTAAAACACATATCCCTAATCAGTTTTGCTTACAACACTTGATCCTATTATTTGATTAGGTGATGGAGCACCACTTCTAGGAACTGATGTCTGAAATAAATAACTTTAAGTTAATGATTTGAATGTTTATAATTATAAAATAAAAAACACCAATAAATATTTAAATATGTTAATACCTCATTGGTGATGCATGAACTATCATAGCAAACAACACAACACAACAACAACAAATCCATAAATACATCATTAAAATAATCTTTTACAACAATACAAATTAAGAACAACAACGGTTGTTTCAAGAGTAAAGTGAAATAACACTTTTTTTTCTTCAGAAATTGTTAAATTAAATGAGTAGTGAATTGATGAAATGAAAGAAATAAAGTAGTATTTACCATAATTGAATTTTGATTATCTTTGCTATAGTCCAAATGAAAATAAACTAGTATTTTAAGATTTGTCACCAAAATTCAAAATATTCTTTCCTGTAGTCATGGTTGTTTGCCTTTCCATTATTTAGGAGTGCCTATCTTTGTTGGTGCTCCAAAGTGTCGGTTTCTTCAACCTTTGGCTGATAAAGTTAAATTGAAGCTAGCATCTTGAAAAGGTAAATCTCTTAGCATGATGGGTCGAATTCAGCTGGTCAATACAGTGATTACTGGATCTCTAGCTTATAGTTTTAATATGTATAAGTGGCCTGTTTCACTTATTAAGCAAGTTGAGCAGAGGTGTCGGAATTTTATTTGGACTGGTGATATTCTGAAAAAAGGTATTGCTACCGTTAATTGGGGGAAAATTTGTTCACCTCTTGAGGATGGAGGCTTGAATATCATTAATCTTCATCATGAAAATAATGCATATCTTCTTAATCTTGCTTGGAACTTTGCTTATAGCGACAAACCTTGGTCTTTACTCTTGAAAGCCAGGGTTCTTAAATCAAAATATGAATTTCGAACGGTTTATAGATCTTCCTCTCTCTGGCCTGGAATTAAGCAATTTTATTCTACCATACTTGACTATACTTATTAGACTGTTGGTACAGGTTCTTTTATTAATTTCTGAAATGATAGATGGTGCTCTACTACTTCTTTAGCAAATATTGCAGGGTTATCTGATGGTGTTAGCATTCCGGATACAGTCTCTCAATTTTGGACAGGTTGTGATTGGAATATTCCCTTTTCTTTACAATAGATGCCTCTTTTTTTTAATCATATCATGATTAGAGAGGAATAGGATATTCCTAATTGGATTTTAAATGAGTCTGGTCGTTTCACTCTTAAATCGGCTAGGACTTTTTTCTTGGAACCAGGAGTTCCAGGTGGTTGGGGTAAATTCATTTGGTCTTCATCTATTCCGCCTTCCAAAACTCTAGTACTCTGGAAAAAATTTCATGGGCGACTTCCTACAGATCAACATATTCAGAATAAGGGTTTGCATATATGTTCTATGTGTTCGCTTTGTGAAAAGCAAGAGGAATCTATTCAACATCTATTTTTTGAATGTTCTAACGCATTGCATATTTGGAGTTGGGTACGACAAATTTTTCTTACTTCTCATTTCTCTAATAAGGATGATCTACTTTCTTTTATTAAGAGTGATGGTAGTCCTTTGGTTAAATTGATTAAGCTTGCGGTGATAACCTTTTCTATATGGATGATATGGCGTATGAGGAATTATGCTAGATTTCAGGATAAGATTGGGGTTTCTAAGGCTCTTTCGATAATTAAAGATTTAACTTGTCTAGTGGGAAATTCGTCTAAAGCTTCAATGAAGAATGATATGTTGGACTTCAACGTGATTAAGTTTTTCGGTATTAAGACTCGTAGTGGTAAAGTTCTTCGTCCTCTTCCTATTAGATGGGAATTTCCTTCACCAGGCTGGGTCAAAATTAATACTGATGGGGCTACTAGGGGGTATCCTGGTCTTGCTACTTGTGGAGGTATTTTTCGTGGGAGTATGGGAGAATTTATTGGTGCTTTTTCAGCGTTTCTTGAAGTTCAAACTGCTTTGGTTGCTGAGTTTTATGGAGTTATACATGCTATGGAGGAAGCTCAAAAAATGGGACTTACTAATGTCTGGCTTGAATGTGATTCTGCCTTGGTTTGTGCTGCATTTACTGCTAGGACTAATGTTCCGTGGATGCTTCAGAATCGATGGAATACTTGTCTTAATTTTTGTCGGACAATCAGGTTTAGGGTAACTCATATTTTTCGTGAAGGGAATGCGTGTGTTGATAAGTTGGCTAATTTAGGATTTATTCATAGAGAATCTTTTCATTGGTATAATAGACTCCCAGCTAGTCTGTTCTTAGAATTCTTTATGAATAGGTATAATCTACCTATGTATCGTTTGTGTTAACATATGGGTTTTGGTCTAGTCCCCCCATATTTTTGTATTTTTTTTAATAATATTTTTTTTCATGTGGTTGCAGATGATTGTTGTTACTTGAGGTGTCAGCTTAGCTGAGATGTCAAGTTGCATAGTGATGCCTAACACGAAAAGTTTATAAAAAAAAAGAAGTTGTGGCAGTGACATAGCAAGTATAGGCTTTCATGATTGTTGTTACTTGAGGTGTCAGCTTAGCTGAGATGTCAAGTTGCATAGTGATGCCTAACACAAAAACTTTATAAAAAAAAAAGAAGTTGTGACAGTGACATAGCAAGTATAGGCTTTCTTACATATGTGTAACAACTTTTTAAATGAAAAGAAAATGGATATGAGGCTCACCTCAACAACAACAAAAAGAAAGAATAAAAGCCGCCAATTATGCCTTCTTCTGTTCTTTCTACTTTTTTATTTATCTCTTCACTTCTACCTAAATTCATCAACCACTTCTTTTTCATGGAACTGGATATATAATTTTAATAACATCTTCTCCAATGATACAGTATCCCCAACAAATCTTATTAGTACAAACCCTAATACCTTTTAAAAAGTGGATATATAATTAACTTAATTTTACCAAAACAATCTTAAAAGATGAAGTTTGCACCTAGTATAATATATTATAAATGTAGAATCTCTAACAAATATGATGCCATTATTTCTCACTATATACGTTTTCTATATAGAACTAGGTGCCCTGCTACTTTATAATAAATTTAAAGTTTTCCTGGTGTCAAATTTGACCATTGGGAAATCATACGGTCTTGAACAATTTCTATGCTCATGACTAAATGGAAATATGAGGAAAAGTTAAAAGATATATATTATAGAACATCATCCTAAAATATATAAGAACAACCACACTAAATAGAAGTCAAGCCTGGTGAATTTTGTATATGGGTGTAAAGCATATAGGCTAATGAAGAAGCCTCCAACTTTATACTTACATCTATAATGGTAGAGAAAAATTTTAACTACCAATTTTTTAGTTTCTAAATTTGATCTTTAAAAGTTTGATTACTAATTAGATACCAATTTAGAAACTATTTAATAATAATAGAAATTAATTTAGAAACCAAAATTTTGTTTAGTTTTTAAAATGGTCTCTAATTTAGTTACTATTGCAACTAATTATTTTGGTGTCTAAAAGTTGATTTTTATTTTATGATTAGAGATACAGAAAATTAACATAAAGATTCACAAAACCTGTCAGAAAAAACAAACATGGCTTACATTTTAAGTAGGAAGGGATAGATAAACATAAATCTAGGAATGTCATATATTGTTCACAATTCATGACCGTAGCAGTGATAGATCACTGCAGACGTAACGTCAGCAAAGGGAAAAAACCAAACAATGTTCCATTTGTATACAGAAATTCACCAGCTTGAGAATTGTTGCAAAGACTTAAGATTATGCAAAAGTAAAAAGCAAAGCAAATTTCAATTAAAGAAACTGAACAAAATATAAGTAAAGAATATCGAATACACAAACAACCTAAATGAATAAAAAGACAAGTTGTCAAGAATAGATAGATACTATTTTTCATTTTAAACCCAATAACCATCATTCCATTTAAATTGTGTACAGTCTAATTTAGTTACTATTGCAACTAATTATTTTGGTGTCTAAAAGTTGATTTTTATTTTATGATTAGAGATACAGAAAATTAACATAAAGATTCACAAAACCTGTCAGAAAAAACAAACATGGCTTACATTTTAAGTAGGAAGGGATAGATAAACATAAATCTAGGAATGTCATATATTGTTCACAATTCATGACCGTAGCAGTGATAGATCACTGCAGACGTAACGTCAGCAAAGGGAAAAAACCAAACAATGTTCCATTTGTATACAGAAATTCACCAGCTTGAGAATTGTTGCAAAGACTTAAGATTATGCAAAAGTAAAAAGCAAAGCAAATTTCAATTAAAGAAACTGAACAAAATATAAGTAAAGAATATCGAATACACAAACAACCTAAATGAATAAAAAGACAAGTTGTCAAGAATAGATAGATACTATTTTTCATTTTAAACCCAATAACCATCATTCCATTTAAATTGTGTACAGTCTAATTTAGTTACTATTGCAACTAATTATTTTGGTGTCTAAAAGTTGATTTTTATTTTATGATTAGAGATACAGAAAATTAACATAAAGATTCACAAAACCTGTCAGAAAAAACAAACATGGCTTACATTTTAAGTAGGAAGGGATAGATAAACATAAATCTAGGAATGTCATATATTGTTCACAATTCATGACCGTAGCAGTGATAGATCACTGCAGACGTAACGTCAGCAAAGGGAAAAAACCAAACAATGTTCCATTTGTATACAGAAATTCACCAGCTTGAGAATTGTTGCAAAGACTTAAGATTATGCAAAAGTAAAAAGCAAAGCAAATTTCAATTAAAGAAACTGAACAAAATATAAGTAAAGAATATCGAATACACAAACAACCTAAATGAATAAAAAGACAAGTTGTCAAGAATAGATAGATACTATTTTTCATTTTAAACCCAATAACCATCATTCCATTTAAATTGTGTACAGTCTAATTTAGTTACTATTGCAACTAATTATTTTGGTGTCTAAAAGTTGATTTTTATTTTATGATTAGAGATACAGAAAATTAACATAAAGATTCACAAAACCTGTCAGAAAAAACAAACATGGCTTACATTTTAAGTAGGAAGGGATAGATAAACATAAATCTAGGAATGTCATATATTGTTCACAATTCATGACCGTAGCAGTGATAGATCACTGCAGACGTAACGTCAGCAAAGGGAAAAAACCAAACAATGTTCCATTTGTATACAGAAATTCACCAGCTTGAGAATTGTTGCAAAGACTTAAGATTATGCAAAAGTAAAAAGCAAAGCAAATTTCAATTAAAGAAACTGAACAAAATATAAGTAAAGAATATCGAATACACAAACAACCTAAATGAATAAAAAGACAAGTTGTCAAGAATAGATAGATACTATTTTTCATTTTAAACCCAATAACCATCATTCCATTTAAATTGTGTACAGTCTAATTTAGTTACTATTGCAACTAATTATTTTGGTGTCTAAAAGTTGATTTTTATTTTATGATTAGAGATACAGAAAATTAACATAAAGATTCACAAAACCTGTCAGAAAAAACAAACATGGCTTACATTTTAAGTAGGAAGGGATAGATAAACATAAATCTAGGAATGTCATATATTGTTCACAATTCATGACCGTAGCAGTGATAGATCACTGCAGACGTAACGTCAGCAAAGGGAAAAAACCAAACAATGTTCCATTTGTATACAGAAATTCACCAGCTTGAGAATTGTTGCAAAGACTTAAGATTATGCAAAAGTAAAAAGCAAAGCAAATTTCAATTAAAGAAACTGAACAAAATATAAGTAAAGAATATCGAATACACAAACAACCTAAATGAATAAAAAGACAAGTTGTCAAGAATAGATAGATACTATTTTTCATTTTAAACCCAATAACCATCATTCCATTTAAATTGTGTACAGTCTAACCATCAATCAATAGGCCAAGAGCTAATTTTTTAACCATATTATGAGTTGTAGTTCTAACAATTTTACAATGGCAATGTGACTATGTCAAATTTACTTGAAAACAGTCTTACATGAAACCAGTCATGTAAAATTTGACTCAATTTAACACACCTAGTAAATAAAATCATATGATCATAAATGTTAATGTTGACCTGTAATTTTGACAGCTTATGACTTAGCACTGATAGAACTAGATGGACAATTATAAGAAGAGATCCAATAAAATATTTGAAAACATGAAATGGATTTTGAAGCAAAACCCAGTGAGTCAAACCTAGTTCTACTGCTAAACTCTGCTGTTTCACAGAAACGAACCTTCGGGTGAAAATACTTTAGCAATAGACGGCTTATCATCTCGTTTTTCCTGTGAAGTAATATATTGTAAGATATCATGTCACGCAATGAAAATACATTCACCAAGTTAGTTGAAGGTACTCATGGTTACATAATAAAAAACATATAGTTTTGCCTTTTCTATTCGTTCAAAATAACTAATTCCACAAGTAGTGCCTAAGCTTCTGTTCCATTCTGGGACCATTTTCATGCTAGAAACTCCCTTTGATGCTGAAACACGAGAGGAAAACAAATCTAGTTTCCCCTGTGTCATCTCCAGAAACGAAACCAATACAGGATCCAGCTCTCCTTCAGATTGAACTATGCAGATATCCTCAATTGCTGTAGCAGTCAAATTTCTCGCATTTGGCCCCTATAACCAGAAAAGTATGAAGTTGCACAACCATGATTTCTCTTCTGCTGTCAAATAATGCTTTCTTCGTTGCACCTATGAAGGATACAGAGGAAACAATTTAATTTAACCAAGAATGTAAAAGCTGATTGTTAGCACAAGATGTACTGGAAAAAAAAGTGAATAGTAGCAACACCAAGCAAATAAGAAAATAACATTAGATCACAACTGATTATTGTTTTGGCAAGAAGGATCACAAACTGGCACTAAAGTCATACACAATATTTGTTAAACAAATTAAGAACTAGAATAGATTGCACACAATTTCGAACAATAGATTTCGAAGACAGAAGTTTAGGACGCGCGAGCACAAACCTTGTGCGGAGGCGGCGATGGCGAACAATAAAGGGCGCGAGAGTGAGTGTGAGGAAGACGACAGTGAGTGAAGGGAGTGAAGGGAAGAGTGAGGAATAAAGGGCGCGAGAGTGAGTGTGAGGAAGACGACAGAGAGTGAAGGGAAGAGTGAGGGTTTCGTGAAGGTTAGAGCAGGATTTCGTGAAGGTCGTGTTAGGATTTTGTGTGGAGGCAACGCTGAATTTTTGGTTTTTGAGAGGGGGAAGAATGAAAGGGAAGACAAGTTTTGGTTTCTAAATTTTCAAAAAAATAAATGGGAATAATGAGGAATGGTATGGGAAGGGAAAGAAAACGCGAGATTTTTATTTTGAAGGATAGTTGTGATAGTTTAAAATAACACATTTTGAAAAATAATTATGACAGTTACTAAAATTTCGTATTATACGAAAACTAATGACGGTTATTAATATATTTTTTTTAGTAAGAGAATCTTTAATGAAGAAGGTTTTACTTTTTTTTCTTCTTCTCAGTAATCTCTTCTTTGATTTGTTAATTATTGAACGTTATTCACAAATGGTTGTAATATGGAGTAAACTCTTGACTTTATGTTTATTTTTCATAGTAGATTGACGTAATTGTTTATGAGATAAGTTTGACTTAGAGTATTGTGTTTAGTTTGAAGAATTATCTAGGATGCAGGAAGTGACTTAAAAAGAAAAAATATTTTATAAAAAAAAGAGTCACATGAGTTTTATTTAAACATGAGTATGAGGAAAGGGTGATGAAGGGTAGGTAATCCTCCCTCCAACACTAAAACAAAATGAAAATTATGATATGTGACTCAAACATTCAACAAGGTGTCGAATCTACTGGCATTGACCAAATTCAAGGTTGGTCACTCCACAATTACTGAGAGTTATGTTGAAGCCCTCAGATAAATCGTCCAAGTTGTTGTTCATCGTTTCTCTTAAGGCATTGCGAAGGCTCATATCACCGAATTCGGCAGACTGACACATGCAATTATATCAGGACATTGAGAGGTGACGATTGAGAGTGAGAGGAGATTGAGAGAGAGGAAGAGAGCAACGTAAACACTACCCTTCAAACCCATTTCACTCAACAAACCTAATTCCTTCACCACACTTTCTTACACTTCTCTATGTAGATAGATTCTCAATCTTCAACAACTCAACACCAAGAACTATTTATAGCCCTAAAACTTCTGCATCTGGCTCTTCATTTTTGTTCAAACTTAAGAAAATAGACAACCATTCCCATTAATTATAACAAAGATATACTTTTTATCATTTAAAAATTCCGATAATATATATATATATATATATATATATATATATATATCACTATTACGATATTTGGAAGTTTTATTTAAGAAAAAATCATAAAAAAAAGCTCATAATAAGTTTTCCAATGAATTTGGAACTTATTATAATTAAAGGAATACACATATTTTTAATTAAAATAATCAATATATAATTTAATCAAATAGTTTATTTATTATTTATAATAAAGAAATTATTTTTACAATCAGTTAGTATAAATAATTTATTTTCAATTTTATTTTTATTAATATAACTCATTTTATTAACTTTATTAAAGTCACCTATATAATTAATAATAACTATTCTTAAATCCTATCTATTATTCACGGTTAGAAGAAGAATTAAATAAATTAAAGGATGATGATCTTTCCCATATACTGCTCAATTCTGCTAGATGATGATCTTTCCCTGCCTTAAGTCACCGCATAAGACCAACACTTGCAGAAAATGCCATTTCCCCTACACAAAAGCATTCTACACCACTCAAACTGCACTAACCCTCTTCTATACTTAAGAGCTTCAAATTCCAGCTGCCACCTTGGTTGCACTAATGCCAAATCTGCACCATCCAACAAGAGCTCCAACAGCATATTCAAATCAGCCATCATGCTATGACTACTGGTGCCGATTCTGAAATAGCTCCATTCATATACTTTTTTCCTTTTTTCATCTTCATTCCTCCAAAACTTCCTAATCAATCATTCCCTACATAGCCATTGCTCCTACACCTATTGTTTAGCTACAGTGGAACACATGAGCTTCTGGTTCTTCATACTTCTTCTTGTGGATCCAGCTATGTCTTCATCACCCTTGCATAAGAACTTTTACAACAAACCTTCCTGGCTTTTAGCCAGAGCTTAAACACTTTGGTTAAGGTAATAAAATCAACCAGAATTATACATACAGTTAATACTGAACCAGATTTTACTGTTTCTTTTCCACACAAACTGTTATATGCTCTAACCTTATTTGAATATTGCTATTAAAGATTGACAAACTTCTCTTTATAATTTTCCATCCCAAAAATCCCAATAATCTACCCTTCCCAACAGCCCCTCAGCCCTTATTAGTCCATCACTTTGTATTTGCGTCTCTAACCCACATCCACGTGTTAAAATCTCTACTTCTAGCTACCTCCACTTATTCACATATTCTCAATTTAGCTATAATATCTTATTGGTACACTCGCTTCCTCCACCAATTTTATTCCTTCAACCTTACAGCAAAATCTCACACAACACACCTACTAATCAGGTACAACTTTTTATACATTGAATGGGATCTATTACCCATTTTGAAAATGAGTACAAGAAAGACTTCATTCTGTATTTTAATCATAGCCAAGTTTTAAGTTGGGCCATACGTAATATTTCCTCTGAATCAACTTGACCTTGCTTAAAGACAATGTTATTTCTATGTTCCCAAATACTCCATACAATTTCCGCCCAGATCCCTTTCCATACAAGGTTTTGTTTAAAATTAAGATTATTCAGAGAAAAGCTTTCAAAATGGCTTATTAGGTCCCTATGTTGGACATACGTGATTCCAATCCATTTGAGACACATGTACCAATCTTGAAGTGCATGCTTACATTCTAGGAACAAGTGTTGGCTTGATTCTGACCATTCTTGGCACATAGCACATACCGTTGTCCCAACCAATACTCCTCGACTATTCATATTCGCTCTTGTTGGTAGCCTATCCAACAAGACTCTCCACATTGTAGTTAACACATTTGGAAATGCTTTAGATAACCATAATTGTTTGAAGACTTCAGAACCATTAGTATTGTCTCTATACGAAAGTCTTTCATATGCTAATTTGACTGAGAACTCAGCACCCTCCCATTGAATTATATCCTTCTCCTCCTTGTTTAGCCTTACACCAGCTAAAGATCTAAGGAGTTCTTCCAGTTGTTCGTTCTCTTTGTCAAATCTATTCCGCTTCCATCTAAAGATATTGAAAAAAGTCTTGGATATGCATATATTATTAAACCAGGTATCCTCCGAGAATCTTACTTTGTTCCCAGATCCTACTTTTCAGCCCATTGCTTGTTATACCCAACCCTCCCCTTCTCCCTTACCACATACTTTAATAATGTCTTTCCACCATCCAGAATGGTAACTTGAATTGGCTTGGATTCGGTTTGGTTCGCTTCCATACTTTGAGTGCAGTATCTCTTTCCATTTACCTTTTTCATCATCCTCAAGTCTCCACTTCCATTTTGCCAAGAGTGCATAATTGAACTTATGTATGTCCTTGATGCCTAAACCTCCTTCCTCTCTCGGTTTACATAGTTGTTTCCAGCTTACCCAAGATATTGATCTACTATCTTTCCCCCAACCCCAGAGCAAACTCCTTTAGATGCTAATAATCTTCTTATAAACCAACTCAGGGGCTTTGTAGAAAGATAAAAAGAAAAGAGGTAAAGCTATAAACACTAACTTAATTAAAGTTATTCTTCCTGCCAAAGACATAAACCTCCCCTTCCAAGAACTTAACCTAGTCCTTAGTTTGCTCAAGATTGGCTCCCAAAATAGGGCCTTCCCTGGGTTACCACCCACCATCATACCCAAGTATTTGAAAGGGATCGACATTTGCGTGCATTTTAGTGTTCTAGCATAGCAATCATATGCGTTTTTATCAATATTTATGGCTGCTAACTTAGATTTATGGAAGTTTATTTTCAGTCTAGATGCCAGCTCGTAACACATTGTAACCACATTTTGGTATATACTTATAAATTACTCATAATTTATTTTAAAAATCCTTCCATAATCTATTTATGAAGATAAGAGATTTGTGTACACTTCACAACATCTCATCTCATGCATTTAGATATTTAATTCTTTCATATAATCTTTCTACAAATAAAATAATAAAATATAACTTTTTATATAAAAAAAAAATGATAGGTATTAACATGGGAATCCTATGGCTAAAGGGATTTAAGGATTTAAGGAGCCCATTGTGGAAGCTGGCATTTCCAAGTATAATGGTGTAGCCAAGGATACTATTAATGAAGTTGTGAGTGATGTAAATCAAGGGAGACTATACAAGAAAAGAGTCAGTATATCGGTGCCAATGAAAAAATGCTCCAGTAGTTGAGGAAAAAGTAGAAACAAGTCCCAGGGAAAAATCCTCTGAAAATGGTGAAAGGTGCTCATTTATGAGAAGTGCTGCATCTTTGAAGGACTGGGCAAAAGCTACGGCCGCTGTAAGTGAATCACTCAAAAGAAAAAGTGGTGAGAAGTAAGATGACAAGGTTTCCATAGGACAGAAATATATGACGGTTGAGCAACATTATCTTTCACAAGTTTATAATATATGATTTTTTTGGATATAATTGATTCGTGCGGTGTATTTATTAAGTATGTATTTTTTTTCTTGTTTTGTTAGGCCAAAAAGAATGTGAATCAGGAATTAAATTACAATTGTAATATCCAACATATCAGTATATATGTTTAAGAATAGTTTTTTTTTATTGTAATATTCTCATGAGTTAATATATCTTGAAAAAAAACATTTTATTTAGAATTGAAAATTATTTTTAGTTTTAGTGTTATATAATACAAATTATTTGTTTGAGTTGAACTAAAAGTGATCGTTGCAAGTTGTAAGTGACTCTAACTAGTGTTTACAATATAATATTAATATGTGAAATCTCTAATTCTTATAAGACGTTTTTTATGTTATTTTTAATAAAATGTTGCGTACTCATTGGTTTGGATTTATCCAATTAACTACTAGATCTAAACACAACCCAGATTGAGTCTAATTGAATTAAGCACGAATCAAACAAACAAAATTCAACTATTTGGATATATATGTGATTTACAAATTCAGTGAACTTGAACAAAATCAATAATATAATTTTTGTAATTTTAGTTAATATAAAAGGCAATTATAAAAGAAATATATTGTTCTCACCTTTTAATAATAAAATTAAGTATGAACTTTTGGATAAAATTATGTGTTTTTTTTTCTTTTTAAAGTAAATTTTATATATTTACATAACATTTGTCCCAATTTATTTAAATTAAACAAATTAAGAATGGTTTAATTTGGATTGTGTAGAAAGATTTGAAAATTCAAACCAACAAAAAATGGTTGTTTCAGATTTATTTACCTCCAAATCTATTCAAATCGATGCGTGAATACTCGATGAATATTTATTCGGGGATCAACATTATGATTTAAAATTTGGGGGGAATAAAAATCGTTTTTTTAAATAGAATAAAATCAAAATTGACTATATATATGGATTAAAAGCACTGATATCAGGTTTTAGAGAAACGAAAAAAAAAACACTACACTTTCATTTTACAATTCAGGAAATATGTGTACTTTGATATACATATCAAATTGTAAATTTCGACATTCATTTCCTAATAACATATTGAATTGTCTAATAACAGGTTGAATTGTAAATTTGGTATGTATTATTGAGGTATTGAATAATTCGGTATCTATTACTTTATTCGGGATATACTTAATTCGGTTTGTTATTAAGAAATAAATATCAAAATGTACAATTTAGTATGTATTATTGGATTCGGGATATACATACCAAAATATACAATCCAATATTCATCTTGTGCCGAATTGTATAAATAATTTAAAATTCATTTTTTAATAAGATACTGAATTGTTAATTTGTAAAAACTGACTAATTTATTATATTTCTTTTTTTTACTAGGTGCAAGTATGCAATGTAACATGATAATAGTTTTATTTCAACTTTTCCTTTAAAAAAAATTATAAACGTACGTAAGCATAATATACTTTCATTAATGCATTTGTTGGAAATAAAACTTCTATTCACAGTTTATTGAAGACAATGCGTTGTTGGTAGGAGTTGTGATAGCTCGAAGAGTCCCAATTCTGATGATTTCAACTTCAGTTTCATTAAATTATGTTGGGACTATCTAATGGAGAATTTCCTGGTACCGGTGAATGATTTTTTGGCAGAGGTAATTGGCTCAGGGGGCCAAACGCTTCTTTTATTTGTTTGATTCCTAAGTTTGATTATCTGCAATTGCTTAATGATTTCAGACCCATTTCGTTGGTAGGTTGCGTGTATAAAATTGTTTTGAAGATTTTGTCTCTTAGGCTGAAAAAGGTGTTCAGTAAAGTCATCGATACTAGACAATCTGCTTTTCTTGAAGGAAGTGGACTTATGGATAGTGTTCTCGTGGCCAACGAAGTTCTAGGCGAGATGAAGAGGAAGAAGAAAATTTGTGTCTTTTTCAAGGTGGATTATGACAAGACTTATGACTCAATGAGATGGAACTTTATTTATTATATGTTAAGTAGACTTGGATTTTGCGAAAAGTGGATATCTTGGATTAAAGCGTGTCTGAAATCAGCTTCGGTGTCAGTTCTAGTAAACGGGAGCCTAACTAACAAATTTATTTTGAAGAAAGGTTTGAGGCAAGGTGAACCTTTAGCTCCATTCTTGTTTCTATAGCCGTTGAAGGATTAGCTGGGATTTCTAGGAATGCGGTTGAGAGCTTGGAGATCGGGAGGAAGAGGGTTAAGGTGAACATACTTCAGTACGCTGATGATACTTTTGTTTTTCTATAAAGCAAACTTCAAAAGCGTGTTTAACGTAAAGGTTATTCTAAATTGCTTCGAGATGGCTTCTGGACTTAATGTGAATTTCTTAAAGAGCAGAATTTGTGGGGTAGGAGTCAATCAAACTGCAATTCTCTGTTTTAGGTCAATTTTCAATTGCAATGTGATGAAAATTCCTTTCAAGTACCTAGGGATGCCTATAGGGGAGAGTCATAAGAGGGGCGAGTTTTGGAACATGGTGGTCAATAGATCAAGAACATATTAGGTAGATGGAAGGATAGATTCATCTCGATGGTTGGGAGGATTTGCTTGATAAAGTTTGTGCTATCGTCTATCCCTTTGTTTTAGCTTTCTTTGTTCAAGATACCATCCACTGTGCTGAAGAAGATTGTGAGTCTTAAAAGGAATTATTTTGGGGTTGGGGGTCTGGAGGGAGGAGGATTGCTTGGGTTGCTTGGGATAAGGTTTGCAAATCTTGGGATGCTAGCGATCTTGGCATTATCAATATTAGGTTTTTCAATTTGGCCTTGCTGGGAAAGTGGTTTTGGCGTCTGAATTCGAACAAAAGTGGGTTGTGGAGGGAGATCATTGAGTCTAGGTATGGAGGTTGGAGAAGCTTGAAAGAGCAGAGGGTCAATTACAGCAAAGTCTCCCTTTGGTGGAGATTTGACGGAGATCTGGAAGTTAGAGGTTTGGGGAGGGAAGTTTGAAGATTGTTTTAAATGGGAGGTTGGAAATGAGAGAGATATTTTGTTTTGGGAAGATAATTGGGTGGGATCTGACGCTTTGAAAAGTACATTCCCGATGCTCTTTTCGTGTTCTGCCAATAAGGAGGCGTATTTATCTGACTGTGGAGAATGGGTTAATAATATCTGAGTGTGGAACTTAACTTGGAGAAGAGACCTCTTTGTTTGGGGGAGGCCCAGGCTAGTCAACTTATTGAGGTGGTTCTCGGTTTGAATCTCACTTTGAAGTCTAAGGATAGATGAATTTGGAAGGATAACGAATCAACAGTGTTTTCTGTCAAGTTTGCCTATGATCTCCATGAAGTGAAACCATTTTATTTGTAATCTAATTTATACTTTTTCACATCAACACACTTTGATTTCAGATTTATTGCGGCATAAACTCGAATACAAATAAAATGATTACTAATTTACATGTTGTTAGGTTGTTTATTCTTTTTGGTATTTTATTATTTGATCTTCATATATACCCCATGAAACAATCTAATTCAAATAAATTGGGTTGAGATTGTTTTTTAATTGGATTAAATTTAATCCAACCTAGCTAATATATTTCATTTATGTTGAGTGGCGATTTCTATACATTAAAATTGATATTAACCTGAGGAAAAATTATTAAATAATACTAATAGTTATTTCATTAATTTATTAACTAAATGAATATTTTGGAAATATTAAATTATTCAATGTTTAAAATATAAAATAATATAGTTTATTTTGTAGAAGAATGTTCTAAAAACTAAAAAGCTGTTTCGAAATTACAAAAGTCTAAAAAAAAATATTTAAAACACATTACTCAGGCAACTACTTCGTTCAATTTTATATGAAATAATAAAAATGTTCTTAAATAAATGGAGATGTGAAAAAAAATACTCATGAAACTTTTTTTTAATATATTTTTGGATTTAAATTTTTGAAATAATTTTTTGAATTATGAAAAATATTTTTATATATCAATTTTTTGAAAGCATGTTGTGAGGAATACGAAAGTTACAACTTAGTCCTAACAAATAGTAAGAAGTGAAATTTCGATAAGATATAATGTAAAAATCCCGTAAAAAAAAAGAATTATCGAAACACGTTTTTATATATAAATGTTGAATGTAAAATTTTAGAGATAACAAAAATATTATGTAAAAAAGTTGTAAATGATTAACATGATAATGAAAAAGAGAGTGATTTTCTTGTTGAGGAGAATATTTAATGAAATTTTTACTTTTTTTTCTTCTTCTCGGTAATCTCTTTATTTATTTGTTAATTATTGAATGTTACATCGAAATTCTCAAATTGCTGTAATATGGGGTAAACTCTTGATTTTATGTTTTTTTACAGTAAATTTGATGTAAGTGTTTATGAGATAAGTTTGACTTAAATTATTGTATTTAGTTTGAAAATTATATAGGATGCAGGAAGTGTGTTAAAAAGAAAAGATATTTTATAAAAGAAAAAGTAAAGAAGTTAAGAAAAGAAGTGACATAAGGATAAGGATAAGGAAAGGGTGATGAAGGGTTTAGGGTTTGATTAGAAGCATGTGGAAGAAGGAGTGGAAAAGAAAGACGGAAAACACTAAAACAAAATGAAAAGAACAACATAAACATTATCATATGTGACTCAGATATTCAACAAGGTGTCGAATTTACTGACATTGACCAGATATTCCTCAACTATTCATAGTTGTGCTTAAGGCAACATTTATGTGAAGGTTGAGGTTGATGCCAAGGATGTTAGCTCTTATGGCATTGCAAAGGCAAACAGCAGCATGAGGTCCCATCCCCTCAAGGGTGCTGCAGCAGTCGGTGGTTGAGCCAAAGACTCGAATTCAACTAACCAGAACATGCACTCAACCCAACCATATTCATAGGACATGTTTGAGAGGTGACGATTCAGAGAGAGGAATAGACCAACACAAACACTACCCTTCAAACCCATTTCACTCAACACACCTAATTCCTTCACAACACTTTTCTATGTAGATCGATTCTCAATCAGCAACAACTCAACACCAGGAACTATTTATAGCCCTAAAACTTCTGCATTAAGAAAATAAAGGATGTTATCAAGATTATAATACATGACTTTAACAACTTTATAAATAAATTACACTCATTTATTGACACAACCAACACGTCATCTGCATGCATTTTAAAAAAAACGATTACATTAATTTCTTTTTACTAAACATAAGGTCAAATTGAGATTAGTAAAAATAGTAAGAAAATCATTATATTATACGGGGTAAATATACTATTTAAACAATATATATATATATGTTACTTCTCATTTAAATACTTTAATATTTAATGGCGGTTCATAAAATTTATTAGACAACAAGCTTTTACATCATTATTTAATCGTAATTATTTTCTATAATAATTTTTTAAAACCTTATATAACTTCTCCAAAAGTCATATATTAACTAAGAATTGTTTTATTATTAGTTGATAGCGTATATATTTTTTTATACTTAGTTCAGATATTTAAATCTTTCATATTTCTATAAATGAAATAATAAAATATAATTTTTATATAAAAAATGTTACATCGAGAAGGTTGAGACAAGCGAGCCCTATGATGGCAATTTCTGTTATTTGCTAATGATGCCATATTTTTGTGTTAAGCTAACCATAAAATTGAATTTACTATAAAGGTTATTTTTAGATGTTTTGAGTTAGTATCAGGACTTAGGGTTAACTTCCGCAAATCAATAATAGGAGTCATTGATGTTGAGTAGGGAATGATGGATTGTTTTGCCAAAACTCTGAATTATACTCAAATGTCTAGCTCTTTTAAGTATCTAGATCTACTTGTGAGTGAGAATTCAAGAAAACGATAGTTATGAGTACCTGTCATAAATAAAATAAGTAGTCAACTCAATGTTTGGAAGGGTAGGTATCTAACTTTGTCAGGTAGAGTTTTTTTTTTATCAGCAAAGATTAATCAAATTAAAGGGGACACTTTAGGAGTGTTCCAACCCTTATACAAAAAGCTTAATCACTCAGATCGAGCTTTTGTTTCCTTAACAAAGAGATCAACTTTGTCAGCTAGAGTATGTCTTATTAAATCTATTTTTGTTCTTCTATACCTTTATTTCACCCTCCTTCTTCAAAGCACCAATTTTTGCTTGTGATGAAATTGCTAAGTTACAAAGATTTTTTTTTTTGGGTGATGAAAAAGGGAAAACTGCTTGGATTAGCTGGAATAGTATGTGAAAGTCTAAGGGCGAATGAAACGAATTAATCGATTAATTTTATAAATAAGTGAACCTTCTTTTCTTAAATATTATTTTACATGATAACAAAAGTTAAGGTTCTGAAAAATTTTCTAATTTGAATGGTGAAATAGAGTGAGTTAAGTAGAAAGACACACCCAAGAAGATGCAATGTTAGCATGCAAATGTAGTCCATGGTACCTTATTATCAAGGGTTATGATATGTATTATGTTACTTACAATATCTTTTTATTAATATTTTATCAAATAATTTAATTTATGTATTAATTAAATATTTTATTATTAAAATTAAGTGATATTTTTAGAAAAAAGAAGGGTGTCATTTCTTTTTCCCATTATCAATACGCATGACATTAAAAACGAATAAAAGGAATGGGCCGTAAGTTTGCATCCTTACCAGGAATATTAAACATTAAATAAATTTCAATTCGTACAAATCTTGGCTAAAAGACATTTCAATTCGTACAAATAAATGTATTATGATTAAAAGCACTTTTTAATTATAGGGGTAAATATGATTTAAATTTCGATAAATATAATTATGTGCAGTTTTAGTTTTCTTTTAAATAATATTATTTTAGAGCTTTGATATTTTCTAATCTCCATATGGCTTTTAACATTAACTTTAGGATTCGTTTATATAAATTCCAATAAATACTTTTAAGAAAAGAATTAAAACAAAATTATTTTTCGTACATTAAACTTAATTTATGTATAAGGTAATTTATAAAAAAATCTCGTTCTAACATTTTGAGAAGTTTATCTCTAACCTATGTACACCTTAACTGCTGAAGAAATTTTTTTATTTTCTTTTTCATATATTTTTCTTACTTTGAGAAAAATTCATTAAAAAAAACTCATAATAAGTTTTCTAATGAATTTGGAAGTTATTAATTAAAGAAATTTACATATTTTAAATTAAAATAATGATATTATTTTTTCAGTATATAATTTCATGAAATAATATATTTATTATCTATAAATATTAATAAAGAAATTATTTTTAAAATCAGTTAGTATAAATAATTTATTATCAATTTTTTTTTATAAAAAGCTTTCATGTTAGACATCGTATGCTACTTGACATCTCAGTTAGGTTGACATCTCAAGTAACAACAATCATTTGTCATCACATGAAAAAAATACTATTAAAAAAAAGAAAAAGAAAGAAAATACAAAAATATGGGGAGATTAGACCAAAACTCATATGTTAATTAACAAAAACGATACATATGTAGAGTATACCTATTAATAAAGAATTATAAGAACAAACTAGATGAAACCTATTATATACCAATGAAATGATTCTCTATGAATAAATCCTAAATTAGCCAACTTATCAAGACACACATTCCCTTCACGAAAAATATGAGTAACCCTAAACCTGATTTTTCCACAGTAATTAGGAGAAGTATTCCATCGACTACGAAGCATCCAAGGAACATTTGTCCTAGTAGTAAACGCAACACAAACCAAGGCAGAGTTACATTCCAACCAGACATTAATAAGTCCCAACTTTTGAGCTTCCTCCAAAGCATATATAACTCCATAAAATTCAACAAGCAAAGCAGTCTGAACGTCAAGAAATGCAGAGAAAGCTTCAATAAACTCCCCCATACTCCCACAGAAAATACCTCCACAAGTGGCAAGACCTAGATAACCCCAAGCAGCCCCATCAATGTTAATTTTAACCCAGCCTGGTGAAGAAAAATCTCATATAACAGGAAGAGGATGAAGAACTTTACCAGTACGAGTATTAATACCAAAAAAACTTAATCACACTGAAATCCATCATATCATCAGCTTTAGAAGACTTTCCCACTAGACAAGTTAAATCTTTAATAACTGAAATAGCTCTAGAAACCTCAATCTTATCTTGAAAACGAGCATAATTCCTTATACGCCATAACATCCAAATAGAAAAATTTATCACTAAACAAAAACAAAAACATACATTGTCACAGGAATACATGACGAGAAGAAAGGAAAGGACAAGAAGAGAAAAGGGAGGAGAGGACGCTCGGTCAGAGGACGCTCGGTCAGAGGACGCTTGGTCCACCATGGAGATAACGGTGATGCACAAGATTATACAACTTTCTTCTTCTCGAATTTTCCAAGCGGGTTTGGAGAAATCGATATGTTTAAGATCTTCCAGAAATGGGCGAAAAAACATACTCATGAAACTTTTTTTAAAATATATTTTTGGATTTAAATTTTTGAAATAATTTTCTGAATTATGAAAAATATTATTATATATAATTTTTCTGAA
Organism: Phaseolus vulgaris; assembly: GCF_000499845.2. Lineage (NCBI taxonomy): Eukaryota > Viridiplantae > Streptophyta > Magnoliopsida > Fabales > Fabaceae > Phaseolus > Phaseolus vulgaris. Next base: position 32,806,187 of record NC_023751.2, read on the forward strand.
AACTGCAAAGGCAAGCACCAGCTCGAGCACCCAATCCCTGAAGGATGTCGCAGCAGCGGGAGGAAGAGGTTGGGAACGGTGTTCTAAATCTAACATTATTCAACAAATCCGACACACATACACCCAAATCAGGACATGTTTGAGAGGTGACTATGGAGAGTGAGAGGAGATTGAGAGAGAGGAAAAGAGCAACGTAAACACTACCCTTCAAACCCATTTCACGAAACAAACCTAATTCCTTCACAACACTTTCTTACACTTCTCTATGTAGATGTATTGTGAATGATCAACAACTCATCACCACGACCTATTTATAGCCCTAAAACTTCTGCGTCAAGAAAATAGAGGATGTTATCAAGATTATAATACATGACTTTAACAACTTTATAAATAAATTACCCAACACGTCTTCTCCATGCATTTTACAAAAAACGATTACATTAATTTCTTTTTACTAAACATAAGCTCAAATTCAGATTATTAAAAATAGTAACAAAATCATTATATTATACGGGGCTAAAAATACTATTTAAACATTCTCATTTAAATACTTTAATACTTAATGGCGGTTCATAAAATTTATTAGACAACAAGATTTTACATCATTATTTAATCATAATTATTTTCTATAATAATTTTGTTAAACTTTATATAACTTCTCCAAAAAGTCACGTATTCACTAATAATTGTTTTATTATTAGTTGATGGCGCGTGTAATTTTTTTATACTTACAAAATACAGTGATTATATTCAAAATCTATTTAAATTATACAACCTTGAGTGTGAATATTTATTGTATAAGACCAAGGGGTTTCAATGTAAAGATTATGATGTTATAATGTGTGCCGTGTTCTGCCAGCCAGTTTCATAATGAATTCTAAATTGTCTTCTTTGGTAAGAGTAATAAATTACTACTACATGTTACATTGAAACCAACCACTAATGATTTCTTAACTAATGGGTGTTATAACTTAACTCAAATGTTTTTGGTTTTACAGTAGTTCATAACACAAAAGTTTTTTTTTTTTTTAAAAAAAGATAATATCTATAAAAAATTTATCGATCTATTCATGATCAAATTAAGGATATGATATACTTATAAAAATGGTGTTGTGCTATTAATTTTGTCACACAAATAAAAAAAAAATAGGTTGCAATATTAGTTTTATCCACACTAGTGGACATGGATTTAAATGTGTTTACATCTAAGTGTGGGGAAAATTTTTCTAGAAATATAAATTTACAAACAATATATCGAGTTTAGGGATGACAACAAGACGTATACTCACTCACATATCCGAAGTAAAAATTTATATTTATCTTTATTCTTGTTGGTATAAAATTTGTTTCTCATCTCATTTATATCTCGTAGTGAGTAAAAACATCCATATAAGGGTTTTTTCTACGTTTTCGAGCTTTAAGCACAAGATACTTTTGGTTCTTGAACAATTTGTCTTATTGCAATTCCAACTTTTGGATTTTCAGTAGTCTAAGAAGTTATATGAGAAATATTTTGTTCAATTCTTTGATGTGCACAACGAAATTACCTAAGTACTTTGCTTTTTAGACAATCTATGTAAAACCTAATGAATATGAACACATTCATCATAATGTTTTTCTAGTGATTCATTTAATATGATTTGGAACCTATTAAGCATATATATATATTATGTTTTCATTATCTTTCATATTAAGCAACTTGTACTATGTAGTAAGCAAGTTGAGTTTGATACCATGATTTTGTTGGATCTTTCGTTTAATCCTAAAAAAAAAAAAACTAACTATGGGATGTAAATGTTGGAGTTATGTTGTATTTGATGAATCTAATATCTCTTGAAGAATTTAAAGATTGAATATCATGAAGATATTATGGATGTGTTTTTAAGATATGTTATATTGATTATAATTTGTTGTAAGTTTGTCTTTTTAATATGTTATATGGATTATAATTTGTTGTAAGTTTGTCTTTTGAAAGTTTTTTCAATAAGATATTTTAATTGATTAAAATATATTTTTAATCTCTTAAAATATTTCTATCTAGATATGGAATGACTCTTTAAAACATTATAATTAATTAAATATTTATTTCAATAATAATTTTAAACCATGATAAAATATAAACTCTTTGTTTTAATATGTTATAAAAACGAATTAATTGATTAATTTTATAAGTAAGTCAACTTTCTTACCTTAAAAATTATTTTACATGATAACAAAAGTTAAGGTTCTGAAAATTCTTCTAATTTGAAAGGTGAAGTAGAGTTAGTTAAGTAAAAAGACACACCCAAGAAGATGGGAATGGTAGCATGCAAATGTAGTCCATGGTACCTTATTATCAAGGGTTATGATACGTATTATGTTACTTACAATATCTTTTTATTAATATTTAATCAAATAATTTAATTTATGTATTAATTAAATATTTTATTTTAAGAAAAAGAAGGGTGTGAATTTGTTTTCCATTATCAATACGCATGACATTAAAAACGAATAAAAGCAATGGCCCGTAAGTTTGCATCCTTATCAGGTAACCTTAAACATTAAAAACGAATAAAAGAATGGTTTAGAAAAAATCTTGACTAAAAGACATTCCAATTCGTATAAATAAATTTATTATGATTAAAAGCACTTTTTAATTATAGGGGTAAATATGATTTAAATTTCGATAAATATAATTATGTGTAGTTTTAGTTTTCTTTTAAAATAATATTATTTTAGAGATTTGATATTTTCTAATCTCCATATGGCTTTTAACATTAACTTTAGCAATCGTTTATATAAATTCCAATAAATAATTTTAAGAAAAGAATTAGAACAAAATTAATTTTCGTACATTAAACTTAATTTATGTATAAGTTAATTTATAAAAAAAATCTTGTTCTAACATTTTGAGAAGTTTATCTCTAACCTATGTACACCTTGCCGATAAAAAAACAAAAAAAAAACCTATTTACACCTTAACTTCTGAAGAATTTTTTTTATTTTCTTTTTCATATTTTTTTTTGAGAAAAAATCATAAAAAAAATATGATAATAATTTTTCTAATGAATTTGAAAGTTATTAATTACAGAAAACTTTGGTTGTTAATTAGATACCAATTTAGAAACTATTTAACAATAATATAAACTAAGTTAGAAATCAATTTCTTTTTAGTTTTTAAAATGGTCTCTAATTTAGTTACTATTGCAACTAATTATTTTGGTCTCTAAAAATTGGTTTCTATTTCATGATTGTGTTGTGTTGTAGTGTGTAGTGATTCATAAACCTAAAAGTCATGGTTCATTTATGTCAAAAGTTAAAATGAGTAGAACAAAATTCATCCTACTTTATGTTATAAGTTTGGGATACTTTTTTCAATTACTTAATTAACCTTGTAAACTTTAATGAACTTAATTGTTTAGAGCTGGCTAAAATATATTCCAATTCTTATATATAAATTACTTATGTTAATAAAATCAAAATTTCTTTAAAAAAAAATATTTTAAAGTTCTATAAGTATGAATTTGTTTTAATTTTAATTATTATAAATTTGTATGTAATTTTTTAGTTAATTATGAACTTTCTTAAGTATTTTCGTTTCTTATCATTAGGTTAATTATAAAAATGAAAAATATGAGATAATAAGTAACATTTTAAGAAGAACCCCAACCAGTGATGCCATCTGACAACTCCAGAACAGCAGATATAATTAACACCAGCACCTCCATCAGCATCACATCCAACTCCAGCACCTTTTGCCATTCCCCCTAACAGCCACACCAAGCCCCCAAAAACTCCCACCTCCACTTCAGACCACCGTCTTATACTACGATCACCCCCCACCAAGACCACTCAAGAGTTACACCTCCAGAGAACCGAAACAGCAGTAGCATGACCAAGGCACACAATATAGCAAACATTATTCCTTTCCTACTCTGCCAAGTAGGTCCTAGCCTTCTCAAATTCTGCGGTTAGCTCAAAGAGCCCTTCTTCCACCCTCTACCTGTAACGCATACTACTTATAGCTATAGATACAGGACCAAGGATTTAGAATCCAGAGAAATTGTGTCCCTTATGCTTCAACCACAACCACGATTTGAGTTGGGCCTTCTACAACACTTCTTCAGCGTCCACTACTCCTTCACTAAACACCACTGCATTTCTATGCTCCCACAGGCTCCAAATTATAGTTGTCCAAACCCCTTTCCAGACCAAATTCTGTTTTCGACAACCATTTACTAGATAAAAGCTCTCAAAGTGAACCATAATGTCATTATATTGGGCGAACAATATACCGATCCATTTGAAGCACATAGACCACACCCGCCATGCATGTTCGCATTCCACAAAAAGATGTTGGCAGGACTCCTCCGCGGACAAACATAACGCACACGTTGTAGAGTTCATAGCAACCCCCGACGTCTCAAACTCAGTCTTGTAGGGATTCTCCCCAACAGTACCCTCCAGACCAAGAGCATAACATTTGGGAAAGTTTTCACCTTCTAGAGAAGGATACACACCTCTTTTTGTTGACCCCTTTCAGGCTTAAACAGACACTCATACGCTGCACTTACCGAAAAATCACCATATTCATTACTCCTCCACAGCAGGGTATCTTCCACATCCTTCCTTACTCTGACCCTGGAAATGTGGTTTCCAAGTTTAGATTCCAGAGCAAATTCCCATTCAAATCTACTTCTCCTCCAACTAAGGGTCCACCTCCACTCCAAATCATCCCATACTCCTACCTCTTTCACCTTCTGACCTTGATTCAGGGATAGAGAATACAGCCTTGGATACAAGGTCTTCAAGTTCGAATTACCAACCCACACATCCTTCCAAAATCTAACTTTATCACCACTCCCTAGATTCCATCCGACTTGCTCTTGAAACCACCCTTCAACTCCTCCTTCTTTACACACCTTCAACAAATCTCTCCACCACCAGGACTGAAGTTTCACAGGTATAAGACTAATACTTGTATCCAATCCATACTTTGAGTTTAACACTTCATTCCATCTCCCTTCACGACCAGAGATAGTCCTCCACTTCCACTTCGCCAACAACGCATAATTAAACTTCCTTATATCTCTGATGCCCAACCCTCTTTCCCCTTTCGGTTTGCAAATATCTTTCCAACTAATCCAAGAAATAGGTCTATTTCCCTTCCCCCAACCCCACAGGAATCTCCTTTGTATGCTAGTAATACTCTTACAGACCATCTCAGGTGCTCTAAACAGGGACAAGTAGTAGAGTGGAACCGCCGACAGGACTGACTTGACAAGGCACAATCTTCCTACCATAGACAGAAATCTCCCTTTCCACAAACTAAGCCTGGATTTTAGCTTACTCAAAACAGGCTCCCAGAATTTCTTCTTTCTCAGATTACCCCCCTCACTTCTATACCCAAATAGATAAAAGGTACCTTCATTTAGGAGCAATTTAGGGTCTTCGTATAACAATCCATGTTGCTTTTCCTAACATTTACACCTGCTAGCTTAGACTTATGAAAGTTGATCGTCAGCCCAGACGCTAGCTCAAAACCCCTGAGAATGGCCTTCAGTATAAACACATTAGAGTATGAATCCTGGCATAAAAACAACGTGTCATCAGCGAACTGGAGTATACTAAGCTCCACCTTTTTCCTTCCAATATTAAGGCCTTTGTAAAGATTAGCCTTCGCAGCTTGCCTTACTAGCCCTGCAAGCCCTTCAGCTACCACTATAAAGAGAAAAGGAGCAAGGGGGTCACCCTGCCTAAGCCCCCGTGACGGATAAAATTCCTCCGTTGGAATTCCATTAACCAACATAAACACAGTTGCACTAGCCAGACATCCTTTGATCCACATAATCCATTTACAATGGAAACCCAGCCTCTAAAGCATGTCAAGAAGGAACTCCCATCTGACAGAATTATAAGCTTTTTCAAAGTCCACCTTAAGACACAGCCCACTCACTTGTCGCCTCCTAAGGTCTTCTAGCACCTCATTGGCCGTTAAAACACTATCAAGAATCCCTTTATCCTTAAGGAAGACTGATTGGCACTCATCAATAACGGCTGGTAACACTTTCTTCATCCGTTCTGCTAGCACCTTAGAGATGATTTTATACATCACACCCACCAAGGAGATTGGTCTATATTGTTCAAGATTGGACGTGTCTCTTACTTTTGGGACAAGAGCGACAAAAGAGGCGTTGCACCCTTTAGGGATACACCCTGATTCATGAAAGAGGGACATCGCTTGTACTACCTACCCAGCTCTCCTTAATAAAATTCATGTTGAAGCCATCAGGCCCAGGGCTCTTTATCCCATCACAAAATCATACAGTGTCCCTTATTTCTTCCTCTGAAAACGCCATAGTCAAGCTCACATTGTCCTCTTGAGATAAGAACTTGAACTCAACCTCATCGAGTCTAACCCCAAAGTCTTTCGTGGCTTTGAATCTAATATCAAAGAGCTTTTTGGCTTTAGATCGCACAGTACAAGGTTCTTCACACCATTGACCCCCTACCTCCACTCCCTTAACTTCATTTCTAAGTCTTCTCCATCTCAAGGACGAGTGGTAGAATCTTGTACAAGAATCACCCTACTTAAACCACCTTGCTCTAGTTTTCTGACAAGTAAGGGACTCTATCTTTTTGCATTTTCCTTCAACCGACTTACCAGAGCAGCCTTTTTCAACCTATCTCCTTCGTTCAGGTCATTCAAACAATCCATACAATCAAATTCCTCATTTTCCTGTAGGATCTCCTTCTTCCGAGTGTAAACATTTCCAAACACTTCCTTGTTCCAGATCTTTAGGTCACCCTTCAAACTCTTCAGCTTCTCCTTAACATTCACCAGGGCATTCCCCTTAATGGGATAAGATAACCATTTTTCCTTTACCATCTCATTGAAACTCCTTTCCAGGAACCAAGCATCAATGGTACGAAACGATTTAGGTTCCCAATCCTTCTCCACTGACTTCACCACTATGGCACAGTGGTCAGAGACTTCCCTCCGCTGCACATATTGTTTACTCATAGGCCATCTTACAAACCATTCCTCTGAGACCAGTACTCTGTCTATTCTGCTTTTTGCCGACCCATTAGACTTGAACCACATGTAATTCTTTCCCACAATAGGTAAATCCAGCAAAAGGTTAGCATCAATGAAATTATTAAAGCCAATAATCTCACTTGAATAATCAGACCCCTCCCTTATCCCCTTCCTTTCACTACGGCTTCTAACAGCATTGAAATCACCACACAAGCACCATACCTTCTCTTGTGACGCCGATTTAACAGTAGACAATTCCTCCCATAGGATCTTCTTATCATTAATTGTGCAGGCAGCGTAGATATTCACCATAACACAGTTGCAATTAGTTTTAAGATGAATACAAAAGACAGCTATGAATCATTTCCCCATCATATGGCTGCTATAGCTAAACGCGTCTACATTCCACATAGACAGCAAACTTCCGCACCCATTTTCCCCTTCATTATATAACCATCCCACTCTATTGTTCCCCCACACAGAAAAGCATTTTGCCTCAGTAATCTCCTTTAATTTTGTCTCTTGTAGACACACAAAATTTGCCCCTTCGCAGGCAATTACATGATTCAAGTATCTTGATTTGATACTCTCCCCCATACCTCTAATATTCAGATTAACGACTATCATGGGATAACATCCATATCCCCCAGCTTAGACTCCATCAAGACTTTAGTATCGCGTACTTCCATTCACCCATACTCCATTACCACCTCCTTCTCATCCCCTCGACAGAATAAGCCAGCTTTCTTACCATCTGCCCACAACCTTACAAGTTCCTCCACACTAACAGGGTCACACAACCTGGAATTATAGGTTCTTATGTCTGTATCAGAGAATGAGATAGAAGGCAAAACCTCCCTGTTCCGCCCAACGACCCAACTTGAGGGTGTTTTACGCTTAGTCTTACCGATCTCCTCGGATGCGGACAAGAGACCCCCAATTCTACAAACCCTTTCTTCTTACGCCGCCTAGGTGGTGAGTTCGATCTGCTCTTCATCGTTGCTACATCTGCACCATGATACAGGGGGGACACACCCCCTACATTGCCATCGTCGACACTTATTTGAGCTTTGCTCGCCATCTTCGCGCAGATCATTCCACTTCCTGACATCTGGATTCCGTCACAGCTATTGGCTAGGGAGATCGCTTCATCTTCGTGCCTAGCACTCTCCATCCGACCTTCTAAGACCTTCATTCCTTTCCTTACTGCAGCATGACTTTTTGTACCCCTTGACCCATCAAACTCATTTGTGAAAGGACATTTATGCCCTGCGCCAACTTCTTCCTTCTGGACTTCATCGTTATGTCCTTGCTCACTTAAACGGGCCTCAAAGTTGTGCACCCGACCCACTCCCTTAGAAGACACGTTTTGGTTTATAAGACACTCAACGTCTATTACTGCTTTAGTCGCCTCAGACAGAATAATATTACTAGAACAAGCACCTCCACAGACTTGGACAGAGGATTTATCAGTAGGACTTCCATCTTTTTCCTTTAGTCCCTGTCTAACTCCACTCATATCACTCACCCTACCTTTCACTCTGCCATCTTTTCCAGGTTCCAAAAGAGAAAAGGTTGACTTAAGCATGGACTGTTCACCATCTCCTTCCTCTTCTCCTCCTCCGTCCTCTCCTACTGGCCATCGTGCACCTCAATTACTGTTTCGAACATGCTCCTCGCCACTCCCAACAGAGAGAGCTGATTCTTCAACATACGTTTCTGAGGAGGAGACGCTATCGGATGAGTCTTCCCATTCCTTTTTTCTTTTACATCCCTAGCCAGAACAACCATTAGGTTCCTCCTCAACTAGGATACTACACAAAAGATCGTTGATATGCATTCTTCTCGCCCATCTAACACTTCCAACGTTCTAGACTCTCACTTTCAACCTAGCGTATTCCAAGACCTCCCATGAGAGTGAAACTTCATCTACAGAGACCACTGTTGCCGACTTTGATAGCTCTCCAATGACTTTAGCAAAGCAATCCCTATTCCACGCTGGTAAAGGCAGCCGAAATACCTCACCCAAACAATTCTATGGCTAACCCCACTGTTGGGCGACCATGGACTAACGCTTGAGAAAGAGTTGTCAAACCAACCTTTGTTCAGCTTCATAATGTCCTTCATCGCCTCCCCTTCTCTTGGAGTGAGCAAAACCAGATTATCACCCAGAAATCTCACCCTCACCATGGTCATACCCCCTTTCACAAGTTCCTCTCCCACCTTTTTAAAGTCCATGCCATCTCTAAGATTCCCTATGAAGCTCTTCACCATCCACTGAGGCGGTATTGTTGTGTTTTGACAGATGGACCCTTCCATTGCTCGTGACTTCCTCCTGCAAAAACTTCAGCAAAGGTCTTATTGCTTAGCTTCTCCACCCACACCTCCTTACAACTGTTTACCTTTTCCTTTTTCGTCCCGAACAGTACGTGCCCGGTCTTCCTTCTGACTTTGTATGTGCTCCCATCCTAGGGTTCTCCGCTTCTTCCTTCTTGGTTCATACTGGTGTCTCCGATACTTCAGTATATTCACGTAAAGCTTCCTATTACCAATGTAGATCCGATCAAGGTCACCTTCTAGACGCACGACATTTTTTACATCAAGGAATCGCACAAAACCGAACCTCCTTCCCCACTTATTAAGTCTACGAGAGATGAAAACCTCCTTCACCGTTGCCCATTTTTGAAAGACCTTTACCATGTCCATCTCACCATACCCATTGGGAAAGTTTGAAAAGAAGAAGGTAGAGAAATCATTTCCATTCCCTGAGTCCCCATCCTTGTCGTACCCCCGCTCACCATTCCTACCATAGCGTGCCCTTCCGCTCACCATTCTTTCTTTTCTTTTGATTACTCGATAACTAAAGGGTGTTCAATGAACAATCTTTGACTTGTAGATCACGCAGGTAAGAGGAAGCTATCAGGTGATAACAAGACCTTCCACTATGCAAGTCTCTGTGAAACCATATTAATATAATTATAAACGTATCCTGAAGTTTCGTAAGCACAATGTACTTTCATTAATGCATTGTTGGAAATAAAACTTTTATTCACAATTTATGACTTTGTTTGAAGATATCTTTGTTATATATCATGGAGTGAAACCATTTTATTTGATATTTAGTTTATACTTTTCACATCAACACATTTTGGAGGTGGCGGTTAAGGTGGAGAAGGGAGAGGTTTGTGTGAGAATCTTTACAAGAGGAAGAATTGTATAGGCTTATCTCTACGGGCTATATCAAAAGGGAGGAAAAGGATATGCAAATATGGAAAGGTGATACAATAGGGGTTTTCGGTGAAATCTTCCTATGATGATTGCCTAGGAAACTATGGTGCATGGCAAGTTAAAGGCATTTTTTTATCAACTATAGCATGCTAAAGTTTTTCCCAATGTTCTAACCACTGCTTGGAGGATTCTGCTGGATAAGATGCCAACACGTAGCTTCCTTAGTAGGAGAGGAGTGTGAGTGACGCATACTGAGTGTGAGATGTGCAGGGCTACAGAAAAGACAACTCAACACTTGTTCTTTGAGTGTGTTGTTGCTCAGCGGGTTTGGTCCATTTGCTTTAGGTGGATAGGTACTCTGGGTATTCAACATAAGGATTTAAAGGTTCATTTTGAAAGTTTTATTTTAGTTCATTTGAATTATAAGTAAAATCTGGTGTGGAAGGGTATGTGGGTGACAATAGTGAGGGGTATTTGAAATCAAAGGAACATGGTCATTTTTTAGCAAGGTGTATCTGATGCAGAGGAAGTTTTCCAGATAGCTCAACTTAGAGCGTGGCTTTGGTTGAAACATAGGGTCAAAACCTTTAATTTTTCTTTTTCGAATTGGCACCTAATCCTGTTTTATGTATCAAAAGTTGCAGGTAATTGGATCATGGTACATATTTAATGGTCCTCCGATTTCTTAGTGTTTTTTTAGCTGCTGCAGGCAGTTTTCTTGATGAGGATGCAACCCAAGACCCGATGGACTACCATGGTTCATCTGATTGAACTACAAAGGAACTAAGATGTTAGGGACGTTGTGGTTCCCTGCTGCTGTTTTCTGTTTTCTCCGCTTGCAGGAAGTTGCAGGGTTTCTTTGGTTAAGGTTGTGAAGGAGCAATTTTAAATGCAGATTTGCTTTGGCTTAGATTTTGCGGGAGTTTAACTTTGTTTTGTGGTTCTGATTTTGGTACTTGAACTGGGAATATGCAGGGATTTGGTAGGTGTACAGACCCTGTTATTGTTCTCAGTTTTTTTTTCTCTCTCTCCTGGACAACCTTTGGAAGGGGCATTTCTAGGCTCTTTTTGATTGGTCACACTTGTGGGGCTTATCTAAGTGTTGGGAGAGTTGATGTTTTTTAAGGTTTTGGTTTATTCTCGTCCTTTTTTAGAAAGACGTAGAAATGATGGAGATCTTATAATAGGATTGAGATACTCTTAAAATAACCGTTTTAATTTAATTAATTTTTTTTTATAAAAAAAAATCACACTTTGATTTGAGATTGTAAGATTGCGACATAAACATGAATACAAATAAAATGATTACTAATTTACATGTCCTTAAGTTGTTTATTTTTTATTTTATTTTATTTTTTAATCTTTATATATACTCCATGAAACAATCTAATTCAAATAAATTGGGTTGAGATTGTTTTGTAATTGGATTAAATTTAATCCAACCTAATATATTTCAGTTATGTTGAGTGACGATTTCTATACATTAAAATATATTGACATGATGAAAAATTATTAAATAATATTAACAAATTTTTCATTATATTATAAAAAAAATCATGAAATAAAAACTAATTTTTATAGATCAAAATAATTAGTTACAATAGTAACTAAATTAGAGACCATTTTAGAAACTAAAAAAAAATTGGTTTCTAAATTAGTTTCTATTATTGATAAATAGTTTCTAAATTGGTATCTAATTATCAACCAAAGTTTTAACTACCAATTAATATAAAATAATAAAAATGTTTTTAAATAAATAGATATGTGCGATAAAAATACTTATGAAACTCTTTTTTTAAAATATATTTTATGATTTGAATTTTTGAAACATTTTTTTAATTATGAAAGTTAGTTTTATATATGAATTTTCTGAAAACATGTTGTGAGGAATACGAAAGTCACAACTTAGTTTAACAAATAGTGAGAAGTGAAATTTCAACAAGAGATAATGTAAAAATCCCGTAAAATAAAAGAATTATCAAAATAAAAAAGTTGTAAATGATGAACATGATAATGAAAAAGAGAGAGAATACTTTAATGAAGGTATTGCTTTTTTTTTTTCTTGGTAATCTCTTCTTTGATTTGTTAATTATTGAATGTTACATCGAAATTCTCAAATGATTGTAATATGGAGTAAGCTCTTGTTTGACTTACAGATTATCTAGGATGCAGGAAGTGTCTTAAAAAGAAAAGATATTTTATAAAGAAAAAAGTCACATGAAAACGGATAGGGAAAGAACGGAAAACACAAACAAAATGAAAAGAAGAACATAAGCATTATGATATGTGACTCAGACATTGAACAAGCTGTCGAATTTACGCACATTGACCAGAGTCGGGCAGTCCACAAGAACTGAGAGTTCCGTTGATGCCAAAAAATATGAAGAGAGAGTCGCTGGTGATGCCAGGGATGGCAGATCTTAGGGCATCGCAAAGGCAACCACCAGCTCGACCACCCAGCCCCTGAAGGATGCCGCAGCAGGGGGGTTCTGTTGGGACCCCCCCTAAACTAAGACTCACCAAATCCGACAGACATGTACTCAAATCAGGACATGGTTGAGAGGTGACGATTGAGAGTGAGAGCAGATTCAGAGAGAGGAATAGACCAACACAAACACTACCCTTCCAACCCATTTCACTCAACAAACCTAATTTCTAATTCCTGTCACAACACTTTCTTACACTTCTCTATGTAGATCGATTCTCAATTATCAACAACTCAACACCAGGAACTATTTATAGCCCTAAAACTTCTGCATCTGGTCTCTTTTCACTTTTGTTCAAACTTAAGAAAATAGACAACCATTCCCATTAATTATAACAAAGATATTTTTATCATTTAAAAATTCCGATAATCTATATATATATATACACATCACTATTACGATATTTGGAAGTTTTATTTGAGAAAAAAGCATTAAAAAAAGAGCTCATAATAAGTTTTCTAATGAATTTGGAACTTATTATAATTAAAGGAATACACATATTTTTAATTAAAATAATCAGTATATAATTTAATCAAATAGTTTATTTATTATATGTAACTATTAATAAAGAAATTATTTTTACAATCAGTTAGTACAAATAATTTATTGTTCAATTTTATTTTTATTAATATAACTCATTTTATTAACTTAATTAAAGTCACCGATAATAAATAATAAGTACTCTTAAATATTATCTATTGTTCACAGTTAGAAGATATTCACTAGAATACCTTTTCTGTAAGTGTACGAGTAAAGTTATCTGGCTTGTGTGTGCTAAGCGTTATGAGTAGAGTTAGCACCGATGGAGCATCGGGAGTTTAAAAAGAACTTGTTAGTTTTAAGGTGAGCGAAGTCAAAGATAGTGTTAATTTGATTTGGGGCTGTGTGGATAGCAGTGATAGAAGAATTATAGAAACACAAGAACAAGAGGATTTTTAGTGGTGGAAGGATAAATCATAAGAGGATTTTTAGTGGTGGAAGGATAAATCATAATGAGATTTTTACTCTGACTCAACTGATAAGTCCATAGCACATGAGATATGTTTCTCCTACTATGATTGCTATCTTGAACCACTGGTTTGTATGAAGTTTGTCAAAATCTTTTAGGAGAACTTTTTTTAGTTGTGGGGATATGCTTGTTAGTTATGACTTTTATGATAAGTTGTTTTAAGGCTTTTTGCTGTATAATGAGGTAGAAGGGTGAATTTCTTAAAAAGATTTTTTTTATACGAGTTAAAGTATCCTTAAAATACCTTGTATTTATTCATTTGTCTTTTTGCTAATAAAAAAAATCTACTTAAACACTAACACTAAATAATATGGCAAGAGAAATGGTAAAAAAACCTGCCTAAACATTTAATGTGATGAAGACTATTTCAATTACTTAACTTTGACGGTAAACTTTAATGAAGTTAATTGTTTAAATAATTGCAGTAAGCATATTACATATGACTTATATACAAACTAGGTATGAGAAAATCATAATTTCTTTAAGAATTTAAATATTTTAAGTACTATAAATATGAATTTGTTTTAACTTTAATTATTATAAATTTGTATCTTATTTTTAGTTATGAACTTTTCGAAGTATTTTCTTTCCTTTAGGTTGATTCTAAAATTGAAAAATTTAAGATAATAATTAATATTTTAAAATAAAACAATTATATTAATTATAAACAAAAGGAATGTTCAGGAAAAAAAATTGTCCTTTGCGTAGCAATTGGAGTGCAATAAAAAAATGAAGTGAAAAGACTACCACTAGCACAAAATGTATAAACAACGACTATTTATTTAATGCAGTTTTAGGGTTAGTCGCTGTCATTCAAAACGCGGTGACATTTTTTAAATTAATTTCATTTACGAATGTGGCTATTTGTAATAGCCACATTATTAAATCAAAGCATATGATTTACGAATGCGGCTATTAAAATAGCCGCATTCGTAAATAATTTTTTACTCTAATTTTGAAGCACGCCACTTACGCTTTCATACTTTCTTTCTTTTCGGTGTTTCGCATTTTCTCTTTGTTTATGCTCTGGTGTTCCTCTCTTCTTCTGTGAATTTCATTGGGTTCTCGTACCATTGTAAGTTTGTTTCGATTTGTTGTCTTTCTTCTTCACCAATGGTTTATAAAAAAAAATTGTTTCACTTATTTGTTTGTTTTCTTGCATTAGCGAAGGGTTCTCTGACGTTTTATTTTCTCTTTTGTTTCTGCTCTCATGCTTCCTCTCGTTTTCTACGAGCATTCATTGTCTTTTTTGTGCCATTGTAAGTTCGTTTCGAGTTCTCTTTCTTCTTCACCATTGGTTTATATATTTTTTTTTCGTTTTTCTTATCTATTTGTTTTCTTGTATTGACGAAGGTCACCACTGGTTCATTGCCTGCTGTTTGGATTATTGTTATGCCATATATATTTACTCCGTTGTTGCTGCTACCACCGCTATTGCTGCCTTAGGGTTTAGGGTTTTAATTTTTTTTTTAAATAATTAAATAAGAATGTGGCTATTTACCATAGCCGCATTTATAAATCGCATTTATGAATGTGGCTAAATAGCGCACCTGTAAATCTCCGAGTTAAGAATGTGTGTTGATCAAGTGCGGCTATATAGCCGCCCTTATAAATGTAAAACAGCCGCGTTCGTTTTGCCTTTCTGCACTAGTGTACCAACCTCTACATGAAATTAAGGCTTTAGATGCAATAATATTATAAAGTTTTTGTTAATGCAAAGCTTAATACATCTTCTAATCAGAAGATAAAAAGTTTTTAATTTTTATAAAATATTCACTTTGTCAAATATCTTTCTTTCCATTAAGGAGTGCTTATAGATTATATGTCCTATGTATTAAGATATATCTTGTACTATTTTAAAACAATTTCATGTTGTAAGTAATGAGTGACAATATAGAATACCTAAAAAGTCAAAAGTGGCTTTGATATTAAAGAATATTTATTCTTTATCCGATGGGGAGATAAAAATAACATTCAGAAATAACTTTGTATATTTGTATAGTCATGTAAGCTAGAAAGAGTAATGATAATAGTTGTAATCAAATTTTTTTCTATTGAAACCCTTTCACAAATTGTAAAGTAGAACCAAACTTAGACTAGTGTTAAGATGAACCAGCATTGCTTACTCATGTACCAACCTTTGACTTTTTTTTAAGCATCTTATGAAAATATTTTTTGAAACAATATTTTAACCGTCATAGAATTTGTTCTTTTCTATGATGGTTAAAGACAAACCAGTCATAGAATATAATGTTTTTTATGACAAGTTTAACAATAACCATCATAAAATGTGTATTCTTTAAAAACTTTTTTGTGATATATTAATTTTCTTACTTACATAACGTACTGTGCATAATAACCACAATTCTCAAGCAAATATTTTCAAATAAAATCTTACGCATGACATTAAAAACAAATAAAAGAATAAAAGGGATTACCCGTATCAGTTAACAACAACAAACTAGTGGATAGGATTCAAAATCAAGTTCCTTCAGTAACCAAAGACACTTTCACCACTACACCAGACAAATTCTTTTGTATTATTATGATTTTTATTATACTTATTATCATTAATAATATTAATAATATTAATAATATTAATAATATTAATAATATTCATAATATTCATAATATTAATAATATTCATAATATTAATAATATTCATAATATTCATAATATTAATAATATTAACAATATTCATAATATTAATAATATTCATTAAAATAACATTTTAAACAAATTACTTTTTTTCTTTAATTCATTCTAATTGGAAACACTTTGTAGTAGCAAATCAAAATAAGAAGAAACCACAAATTTATTTTTTATCAAATAATATTTTAACTTACTTTCTCATATATGTGCGGTTAACGAACACGTATTTATTCGGTAATTTGGAAAGCATAAAAAATTATCTTAGGAAGTAAAGTAGGTGAAGAATAGGTTATTGTCTTGCTGTTTTGAACGTGTTAAATTGGCAGATTGTGTTTAAAGGGTTGAGATGTTTTTAATGTGTTTTTGTATGATGGAGTACATTTTTCTACTCCTTCTGCTTAGTTGTTAGAAGCAGGTGTCTTAGTTAGCCTTGAAGCTTTAGATGCTATTTTATATTATAAAAGGGTTGAAACACCCTTTCATTTCAAATTTTATCATGAAAATTACCTAATCTGGAAACAGCAGGTGTTAGCCACCGTTCATAGTCTCAATTTTGCATCATTCTTGAAACCTCCCATTGCTTCTTCCTCATCTACGGACACACCCTCTCTTTCTCCCGCCTGTCATCAACAAGATCAATCGATAGTCGCTTGGCTTCTTTCCTCCAAGACTCCTTCGCTACTGACCAAAATGTTTGGTCTTAAAACTTCCTATCAAATATGGCACAATCTCATGGTATACTACTCTTCTCAAACACGTGCTCGAGTTAAAAAAAAAACTCAAAATCCAGCTTCGCACACCAAAGCATGATCGAACGGTGTTTGCATATCTTCTTGATCTTAAAAATAAATGTGGATGGTCTCACTATTGTTGGTTGTCATATCTCTTTTGAAGACCATATTGAAGCAATGGATGGCTTGTCTGATGACTAAGACTCTTTACCTCTGTTACATCAAGACTGAAGCCATACACCGTTGAAGATCTTGAAGTTCTTCTTTTGGCTCATAAAGAACGTTTTGAGAAAACTCGTCATTCTACTGAGCATCTTGTTCAAGCCCATAATACCTATGTCTCCTCCCGTTTTTGTTCCTACAATAAACAAGGTTGTGAACAGTCTCGTTTGTCTTCTGCCAAACCACCTCAATGTTCTTCTCAACACCCATATCATTCTAAGAATACAATGTTGTCTCCTTCTACTTCTTCCAATTTTCCCAAAATCATGTGCCAGATATGCAAGAAATTAGGCCACTTTGCTGACAGTTTTTGGCACAGATAAGATAGGTCCTCTCAATCTTTGATAACTGCTAATAACTCTCACTTTACTCCTTCAGTTTGTGATGACATCGAACCCTCCATTCTTGGTGCACCACCACTTTTTCCAGACAATCACTAGTACAAAAAACTTCATTAACGACTCTAAACAAAGACGGTTCCTAAATAACCATCGTTATAAGAGACACGGTGGCACTTTTGTAAATAAGTGGAACATATCACGACGGTTCAGTAAAGAACCGTCTTTATAAGGTGGAGCTGGGAGTTATAGCGACGGTTCCAAGTCTTTGATTGCCTCAGCCTTGGAGTTATAACGAGGGAACTGTCTTTGATTGGCTTAAAAAACTTAAAAACAACCTGCGTCTACTTTCACTCTTCACTTTCCCTTCTTCACTTTACCTCTTGTTCTTCACTCTCACAACTTTCGTGCCGTCGTTCCTAAGCCAAACGTCGCCTCCACGCTTCATCGGTGACGTTTCCGCGCGCTCCGCAACAGCACAGATTGGGCGCTCCCCTCTGCCATTGCTGGACTACGCTCCACTCTGCCACTGCTGGTCCGCGCCGTCGTGCGCATCTCCACCTCCGTTGGCTTCCTGCGTCGTCGTGGGTTGCGCTCTTCTCTGCCACTGCCGTCGTGGCTTCCTACGCCATCGTGGGTCGCGTTCTTCTCTAGTCATCGTCACCGCCGCACCGTGCCTCGCCACCTCTGCGGTTCCGCACCTCCACGACCGCACAGTTGCACCTCGTCGTCGCCGCACTTGTCATTCCTTGTGGACTTTGTTTCTGCCTAATCTCTGCCTTGTAAGTCTCCGTGCCAACATTTTCGCATTCCCGCAGATAGGCGCCAACTTTTTCTGCCACTTTTGTTTCACTCCATTTCCAGGTTAGTATTTTATTTATTTATTTAATAATATATCGGAACTAAAGGGAGCACTAAAGGGAGTTGTTCGGCGGTTGATCTATCGGGAGATGACTTTGGCTCAACTAGCCAATGCGAGTTATATGTTGAGTGTAATTCTTTGACTCGATTCGTTGCCTTGGGTAAGTGTTATGAAGGGGTCACAATGTTACACAATGTGCCTCTTCCTTCTGATTTCATGAAGGTCACGGTGGAGAAGGTCCTTTATGATAATCTTGCAGTTCCTGTGCCGACATCAGAGGTCACAATTGTAGCAGAGGCATTACATACTTTCATTGTCTGGCCCAAACATCTCGTCAGACCTATAAACTCTATGGTACATCTTTGCACTAATACTAATAGAATTATATATCAGATATATTACATTCTAACTAATTTAAGTATTTGTTTGTTGATGAGTAGCAGGAACCTAAGACAAAACTGCCTCTGGGAAAGAAGAAAATATTCTCCATTGATGATCCTCTGGCGGCATTGGTGGAAGTTGCTACAGCTTTAGATACAACCGTCTTAGAGGTTCCATGGGATGCCAATGTTGTGCAACTATGGATGATGTAGGTTCAAATTTTAAAATCTTTATACTTTTGACTTATTAAATATATTAGTACTAACTTATTGAAATTTAGGTATCCTTTTGGATTATGCTTGGATGAGGGGAAACACAATATATATGGGTTTTTAGACCCTCAAGTCATTCAATTAATTGGAAACAAGAAGTCGGAAACACAAACATACATCACCACTACCTTAAAGAATGGTGGAAAACAAATTTATTTTGCTCTTTACATCCATGAGTAAGTCCTTATTTATTAAATAAGTTATAATAAATTATTGAAATAAGAGAAACTAATTAACTAATTTGTTATATAGGCATCATTGGCAACTATTGATCATATCTGTTCAACATCATACCGCTGCATGGTTTTGTTCCTTGCATAAAAAGCCCCCTACCTACTTTAAAAACATTATAGACAGGTACGACAATTTCATTTAACATTTATTATTACTTATACATTATATAATGTTATGTATTCTAACATGAAATCTTATTATTTTAGTGTTTACTCTGGATATAATATGTTGTGTGGGAGAAGAAGTTCAAACGCACAAAAACTCACTTGGATGTACCTTAAGGTATTCAAACTATATGTGTTCACTCAATTTAATGTGTTTCACTCATTCATTTAATACATTTATTTTCACATGCAGTGCAACAGGCAATCTGAAAATTATGAGTGCGGTTACTATGTTATGCAGTGGATGTTGACTATTTTGCAAGTTGCAATTCAGAAAGGTTGGGATCAGGTAATACCTCAATACAATAAAAACTTTAAAATTTGGGGTTTATTATTCATGCACTAATTCAAAAAATTTCAAATGTCACAGTTCTTCAACGATAAACACCCGCCGGAAGCATTGGAGTATGTGAGAACAACATGGTCAAAGTATTTTGTTATCATGTATAACACCTTAGAATAGATAAATCATTAGAATGACAAACTTTTTCATATATTAGGTCAACTTTTTTGTATAATAATATAATTTGTTGTATGTATTTTAAATGTTTTGATTTTATGAATTTGAAAATTTTATGCAGGTTTGAGATTTATTAAAAAAAAATATATATTTTTTTTCCAATACCTACATATAACGACGGTTCCTAGTGGAACCGTCTTTAAAAGTACCTGCTTACAACGACGGTTCCTATGGAACCGTCTTTAAAAGTCTCTGGAATTATTTTAAAAATATAATTATTTTAACGACGGTCAATCCAACCGTCGTTATAAGCCGGAGTTTTAACAACGGTTAAAGAAACATCGTGAAAAACTACTACTTTTTAACGACGCCTGCAATAACAACGATTCTGGCACCGTCTTTAAATGTTGATTTTAACCGTCGTTAATATACCTTTTTGTACTAGTGAATCTTTGGTTTCTGGACAGTGGCACAACCCATCATTTCACTCTTGATGAATCATTCTTCACAAACAAAACTCCCTACACAGGTTTTGATTTTGTAACCATAGGTATAATGTTGGCTTGCCTATTAAACGCATTGGCTCTGCTACCTATACTGATTCCTCTTCAATTTTTTTTTTCTCTAAATCAACTTTTACATGTTCCTCATATTATAAAAAATCTTTTAAGCATTTCTAAATTTGCTCAGGACAATAATGTCTTTCTTAAATTTTATTCTAACGTATGTTATGTCAAAAAGCAGGAAACAAAGGAAATATTACTTCAAGGAAGTTTTAAAGATGGTCTCTATGTGTTTGATGACTTTGTTCCTCTTTCTCGGTGTTCTGCCAACACTTCATCTATTCAATCGTTGCCACAAACTTTTACTTTATGCCATCATCATTTCGGCCATGAACATGCTAATATCATTCATAGAATATTGAAACATTGTAATGTTCCTCACAATATTAATCACAATTTTGTGACTCCTACGTGCTTGGAAAAATGAATCAACTACCATTTTTTGATTCTATTACTGTTTCAATGCACTTCTTCAACTTGTTTATCTTGATATTTGGGTCCCAAACATGTGCCTTCTTCTAATGGTTCTTTCTACTACATTACTTTTTTAGATGCTTATTTCAGATATGATATGTATGGCTATATCTCCTTCAACATATATCTCAAGAATATATTGTTTTTCAAACTTTTCAAAAATTTGCTGAAAAACAAACTGGTTTTCAACTCAAATATATTCAGTCTGACAATGCTAAAGAATTTATCTGTTTTAATCTTGCTACTCATGGAATTCTCCATCGCCTTACATGTCCTCACACCCATCAGCAAAACATCTCCATTGAAAGAAAACATCGCCATGTAACTGGTATGGGTCTTGCTCTGCTCGCTACTGCATCTCTTCCAATGACATTCTAGGGTGAAGCTTTCACCACAACAACATCTACAATCAATGTTTTACCTTCTTCTACCATTCACTATGACAATCCATATCATAGGCTTTTCAACAAACAACCTAACTATAATTTCTTTAAAATTTGTGTGCATGTTATCCTTTACTTCGCCCATATAACAAACATAAACTAACTTTTTGTTCCACTATCTACATGTTTATTGGTTACAGTCCTGCACATAAAGGCTACCTATGCTTATCACCCACTAGTAAAATTTATATTACTCATCATGTTTTATTTAATGAAAATGTTTTTCCTTTTCTCTCATATTTTTCTACTATGTCTCCTGTTGAACCTGATATGCTCTCTTCTTCTCCTTCAACTCTTGCTTTAATACCATCTTCTACTCATATTTCTTCTTTTGTTGTCACTCCTAATATCACTCATTCTTTATTTGTATCTCCATCTCTAACCTCTTTTGCAGATTCACCATCTTCTCCTTGCATTCAAAATAACTATCCCATGATTACACGTGGGAAGTCTGGCATATTCAAACCCAGAACATACAATATGTGTGCCATTTCTTTTTCTGTTCCCACAACAGTTAAAAATGCTCTTCACCAACCTCACTGGTATGTTGCCATGCATGAAGAATACAAAGCTCTATGTGCCAACCAAACTTGGACCTTGACTACTTTACCTCCTAGCATTCAACCCATTGGTTGCAAGTGGATTTTTAAAAATAAATACAATCTTGATGACACCTTACACAGACACAAACCGAGGTTGGTTGCCAAAGGTTTTCATCAACTTGAAGGTTTGGATTACTCTGAAACATTTAGTCTGATAGTCAAACCAACTGCAATACGCATTATTCTCATCCTAGCTTTATCATATAATTGTCATATTAATCAAATATATATTATTAATGCTTTTCTTTAAGGTGATTTACAAAAGCACATCTTCATGCTTCAACTCCTTGGTTTTGAATCTGCAAATTCCAATCTTGTTTGTAAGCTCCACAAAGCTATTTATGGTCTCAAGTAAGCACCACGATCATGGTTTCAGGAGTTAAGTATTGTTCTTTCATCCTTTGGTTTTTAATCTACTAAATCTGATTCATCACTGTTCATCAAGTCTTAGATTAATGTTACCTTATTTGTCCTCATTTATGTGGATGATATTATCATTACTGGAAGTTTGTGTACTGCTATCCAATCTCTTATTCACTCTCTTTAACAACATTTTGGCCTAAAGGATCTTGGCAAACTTCATTACTTTCTTGGTGTAGAAACTTCATGGACAGTTGATGTCTCTCTTCATCTTTCACAAAATAAATATATTAAAGATCTCTTACATAAATACAACATGCTTCTGTCAAAATCTCAGCCCACACCCATGGTCTCTTCTCCTCGTTTATCTCGAGATGAAACCACTGTATTTGACATTGCCTCCCTCTACCGCTCTGTCGCTGGCTCCCTTCAATATATTCTTATCACACGCCTCAAACTCTCCTACAATGTCAATAAAGTCTGCCACTTTATGCACCATCTTCAACAACATCATTGGAAGGTCGTGAAGCGAATTCGAAGGTACCTTGTAGGCTCTTAGACTCATGGTCTTAGTCTTCACACTTTCATCTTCAAGCCTATGTTGATGTTGATTGGGGTTCAGATCCGGATGATAGAAAATCCACCACTGGGTATATAGTTTTTCTTGGTCTCAATCCTATAGTTTAGGCATCCAACATACAAAAGGTAGTCTCACGAAGCACTACTGAAGCTGAATACCCCAGTATAGCAACAACCCTCGCAGAAATCAAGTGGACAACCAATCTACATCATGAGTTATGTGTTCTCATTCCTACTCCGTCCATATACACTGATAATCTTGGAGTTGCTCTCCTTACTGCTATTTTTGTCATGCACTCCAAAACAAAACATTTTGATTTAGATCTTCACTTTGTATGTGACTTTATTCAATAGAAGCACCTTCATCTTACTCATATTCCTGAAACCAATCAAATAGCTTATATTCTCACCTTTCTTTCACTCATTAACAGACAAATTCATGGTTGTCCCAATCCAACCATAGGGAGATATTTGATAACAACAACAGTTAACTATTAATATATTTATATTTCCAAACACTATATATAATACTGTATTTACGTTTATTGTATATGAATATATGATACTTTGTTTTAGCTTTCTTTCCATACATCTTCTTTGTCTTCTACATATCACTCTCTCTCCTCTGTTATTTTTTACCGCCCGTAAGTGTGCATCCTTAACCGGTAACATTAAACATTAACAACAAATAAAAGAATGGCTTAGAAAATAATGTTACAAATCTAGTTGACTAAAAGACATTCAAATTCGTATAAATAAATTTATTATGATTAAATCACTGTTTACTTATAGGGGTAAACGTGGATAGAAAATTAAAAATAATGATAAGTTGTTTTCAAAATATAATTTATAAATATTTAATAATAATATTATTATTTTTCTTGAAAATTTCTATCTGTGCGATATTAAGAATAATTATTATTTTATTATAGTGACTTTAATAAAGTTAACCAAATGAGTTATATTAATAAAAATAAAATTGATCATAAATTATTTATACTAATTGATTATAAAAATAATTTATTTATTAATAGTTACAAATAATAAATAAATTATTTAATTAAATTAAATACTGAAGATAATATCATTATTTTAATTAAAAATATGCTTTAATTATAATAAGTTCCAAATTCATTAGAAAACTTATTATGAGTTTTTTTTAAGAAATTTTCTGAAAGCAAGAAAAAAATAAGAAAAAAAAATAAAAGAAAAAAAAAATACGTATTTGAATGTCTTTTAGTCAACAGTGCTTTAATCATAATAAATTTATTTATACGAATTTGAAGGTCTTTTTGTCAACTGGATTTGTAACATTTTTTTTCTAAACCATCCTTTTATTCGTTTTTAATGTTAATCGAACCTAATATATTTCAGTCTTGTATATATTGAGTAACGAGTTCTATACATTAATTGATATTTGATCAAAATTATTAAATAATACTAATAATTATTTTATTAATTAAACTACATGAATATTCTAGAAATATTAAATTATTCAATGTTTCAAATACTAAATAATATAGTTTATTTTGTTTAAAAAACTTGTTCTAAAAACCTAAAAGGATGTTTTAAATTTACAATGTTTAGCAAAAATATTTAAAACATGACCTAATAAACTCAACCCAATCTAATTTGATTAAGTGGGATTGAATTGAAGTTTTGTTTAAGATTATACACTCCATAATGCATGTTTGTTTGAAAAATAACTTTTATGTCTTTTTTATTAATGAATTATGTTAATATGCAGAGTTATAGTTTGAACAAAAGGTGGTGTTTTTGAAGAACAAGAACCTACAACGTCAATAGATATAAATATATATATATAAGAGATCCTAAATAAGATGTTCATGATAGTGATGATGATACGATGAATGCACATGCACACTAACTTATCAGTCGGACAAATTCGCTAGAAGACCTTTTGATACATCTATATTAGTGAGTTTTGATGAACATGTTTCCTTTTAAGACTATGAAATTGTTATACTTACAAATACTCTTATTATGTTGTGTTAGGATCGAGGAGTGGTCTCCCATAATTAGAAGTTAGATATATTTGGAATCTTTCATGAGGAGATTAAGGTTGTGGTATTTAATGGCAAGAAATATCCACTATAAGAAAAACATTAAATAGAAATCAATTTTAGAGACTAAAAAAAATTAGTTGTTATAATAACTAAATTAGAGACCATTTTAGAAACTTTTGATAGCAAAAACTTTGGTTGCTAATTAGATACTAATTTTAGAAATCATTTAACAATAATCAAAACCAAAAAAATTTAATCTCTAAAATGGTCTCTAATTTAGTCACTATAGCAACTAATTATTTTTTGTCACTAAAAATTAGTTTCTATTTCATGGTTTTCTTGCAGTGATAAGGTTACAACCTAGTCTTATTTTATGCTAATAATGAGAAGTGAAATTACTATGTAGGGACTTTCATGGGATGGAGAGTATAGTGGGTCACTTTTACATATTTGAGAGTAGAAAACAAGGTATAACTACAAGAAAATCATTGATTAGAAACTAATTTTAGAGATAAAAAAATAGTTAGATACCTATTTAGATACCATTTAATAATAATATAAACTAATTTAGAAACCAAAAAAAATTTTAGTCTCTACAATGATATCTAATTTGGTCACTATAACAACTAATTATTTTTTTTATCTAAAATTAGTTTTATTTAATAATTTTTTTTATAGTATATGTAGTGACTCAATTGCCTTTTTGTGATTTTTGGTGACTATGTCATATAGTTTATTTATATATAGGATTGAAGCATCTCTCAAAATGCACCTCTTTAATTTATTTATTTTTTTATTAATAAAAAAATAAAAAGTGAAATTTTAACAAGACATGACATAAAAATCACTTAAAATTAAAGAACTGGCGAAAGTCTACAGATAAAAGTTGAGTGTAAATTTTAGAGATAACAAAACTATTATGTAAAAAAAGTTGTAAAAGTTGAACATGATAATGAAAAAGAGTGATCTTCTTGTTCACTAGAACACTTAATTTGCAAGGTTTTACTTCTTTTAATTGGTAATCTCTTTTGTAACTTTACTTTGAAGAATTATATACGATGCACGAATTGTGCATGTATGTTTATCTTAAAAACAAAACATCTTTTATAAGAACAAGTATAAAGATACTGACATAATTGAATTGCTTTATTTACATTTCCAGTTTCGAATTAATTAAAATAACATTTTAAACAAATTACTTTTTTTCTTTAATTCATTCTAATTGGAAACACTTTGTAGTAGCAAATCAAAATAAGAAGAAACCACAAATTTATTTTTTATCAAATAATATTTTAACTTACTTTCTCATATATGTGTGGTTAACGAACACGTATATTTATTCTGTTTGGAAAGCATAAAAAGTTATCTTAGGAAGTAAAGTAGGTGAAGAATAGGTTATTGTCTTGCTGTTTTGAACGTGTTAATATTGGCAGATTGTGTTTAAAGGGTTGAGATGTTTTTGTATGATGGAGTACATATTTTTACTGGTTTGAGATAGTTGATTTGTTAAGTACGTTCCAATATAGAATTTTTTCTGCATAATTAAGTGTAGTGCTTCTGCTTAGTTGTTAGAAGCAGGTGTTCTTAGTTAGCCTTGAAGCTTTAGATGCTATTTTATATTATAAAAGGGTTTAGAGGAAGTAAAAGAGTTTATAAAACAAGCGACGCTCCTTTATTTGAACATGCAACGAAAGGGTGGTGAAGGGTTACGTAATCCTCCGTCCGTCCAACAGCAGAACCGCGTCGGAGGAGTGGAAAAGAAAGACGAAAAACAGTAAAAGAAAAAATAGATTGAAGATAAGCATTAGGATGATATGTGAGTGAGAGATGCAACAATGGAGCGTTCAATTTACTGTCACTGGGGATCAGAAGCCGTCTCCACACGGCGGAACGATAGATATGTTGACGGAAACACCATCGGGAATAGGGGTGCGCATAAGGCCAGTAGATATGGCATCTTGAACGCAAGTATTAGTATTAGAAACTCCCATCCTCGCAAGGGCCTCGCAGCATTCGGAGGGTGACCCCAGCCCCCCAGTCAAAAGACCAGAACATTCAGGTATCTGAGAGAGATCTACAGAACACTCTTCAAATTGAGAGGTGACTATTGAGAGTGATAGGAGATTGAGAGAGAGGAATAAGGCAACACAAACACTACCCTTGCAACCCATTTCACTCAACAAACCTAATTCCTGTCGCAACACTTTCTTACACTTTTCTATGTGATCGATTGTGAATGATCAACAACTCATCACAGGACCTATTTATAGCCCTAAAACTTCTGCATCTGGGTGGGGTGTTCATTTTTGTTTTAACTTAAGAACATCGATGATGTTATCAAGATTATAACCGATGACGTTAACAAGATTATAAGAATCGCATATCACATCAATAATAAATCACACTTAGGCTATGTTTGGATTGTGATGGAAATGTGTGGGGATTTAAGGAAGTGGATATGTGGAGACATGAGAGGAAAGTGTGAAGAAAGTGAGAGTGTTTGGATTGAGATATATTAAAGTGGATGTGTGAGGAAAGTTTATGAAAGTTTGTAAGTGATGTGATGGTTGTGAGAAAATTTTAATTTCTTTTAAATTGTTACATGTTACTTTACAAATTTATCCTTGTCTATTAAATTTTTTAATAATGAAATGAGTTATTTTTGTTTAAAAATAAACAACTTTTACATATTTCGTAAATTTAAAAATTAAAATTAAAAAATAAATATATATTAAATATAAATAGATATAATTTAAAAATTATAATTAGAAAAAATTGTATTCAACAAATTAAATAAAAACAAAACTTATAGTAATTTCTTAAAATATTAAACACGCATTATAAAATTAGAAAATAAATCAGATCTTATATAAATAAAAAATAATATTTTTTATTATTAAAACTCCTATAGTAATAAAAAATAAATAAAAAATACTAAAAAAATATAACATAGTTAACAATAAAAAATAATTTCATAAAAAACTATTATCCAATAAATTACTAACTCGTAAACTTAATAATTATAAAAAAATATTAATATAAATGCAACAACAAATTAAATAAAAAGAGAACGTCAAATAATTTTTTAAAATATTAAATATATATTATAAAATTTCACATCTTATATAAAAAAAATACTAATTTTTAATATTAAAAATCCTTGCAGATGAATGAGGATAAATTTAGAAATAACACATGTTGATATGGCTTTCTCTTTGCATCTCTTCATTTTGAGGGGAAAGATATCTTCTCACTTCTTTCCCTGATGAACAGTACATCCATAGAAGCAAACAAAAACCTTATGATGAATGCAGCTTTACTGATAGTCGTCCTTGTAAATCAAAACGTTTGATTTATAAATGTTGCTATTACAAATAGTCGCATTTGTAAAAGAACTTAATTTAAAAAATGTCACTGTGTTTTTAAAGACTGCGTTTGCTCGTAAAGCCGCACTTAATAAACAGTAGTTGTTTCTACATTTTGCACTAGTGAATAATTGTAGTTAATTTTTTTAAATAAGATGTTTTAATTGATTAAAATATGTTTTTAATCTCTTGAAATATTTATATCTAGATTTAGAATGATTGTCTAAAATATTTTAATTGATTAAATACTTATTTTAATAAATTAGAATGACTTTGAACCATGATCAAATATAAACTCTTCATTTAAAATATGTTAAAACAATGAATTAATCGATTAATTTTATGAATAAGTGAAATTAACATATTAAAACATATTTTTAAATTATTAAAAAATTACATAACTCTCTCATCTTAAAATCATTTGATAGGAGAACAAAACTTATGTTTCTGAGAGGCAAAATAGAGTGAGTTAATTATAAAGACACATCTCAATAAGTTCTCAATGGTAGCATGCAAATGTAGTTCATGATAACATTCATCTTGTTATCAAAGATTATGATATGATAAAAATTCTATTACTTACAATAATTTAATATTCTATTATTAAAAATTAAGTAATTCTTTTAAGAAAAAGAAGGGTTTCAAATTATTTTTTACCATTATCACTACGCATGACATTAAAAACGAATTAAAGAATTAAAGGAATGACCCCTAAGTTTGCATCTTTACATGTAAGTAAGGTAACATTAAAAACGAAAAAAAGAAAGCTTTAGAAAAAAATTATACAAATCCAGTTGACTACAACACATTCGAATTCGTATAAATAAATTTATTATGATTAAAGCACTGTTTACTTATAGGGGTAAATATACATTAAATTTCGATCAATATAATTATGTGTAGTTTTAGTTTTCTTTTAAATAATATTATTTTAGAGCTTTGATATTTTCTAAGCTCCATATGGCTTTTTAACATTAACTTTAGGAATTTTTTATATAAATTCCAATAAATACTTTTAAGAAAAAAATTAAAACAAAATTATTTTCATACGTTAAACTTAATTTATTTATAAGTTAATTTATAAAAAAATCTCGTACTAACATTTTGAGAAGTTTATCTCTAACCTAAGTACACTTTAACTTCTGAAGATTTTTTTTCTTATTTTTTCCTTACTTTGAGAAAAAAACATCAAAAAAAGCTCATCATAAGTTTTCTAATGAATTTGGAAGTTATTAATTAAAGCAATATACACATTTTCAATTAAAAGAATGGTATTATTTTCAGTATATAATTTAATTAAATAATTTATATATTATCTATAACTATTAATAAAGAAACTATTTTTATAATCAGTTAGTATAAATAATTTATTATTAATTTTATTTTTATTAATATAACTCATTTATTAATAATTATTATTCTTAATATCGCACAGATAAAATTTCCATCCGAAGAAAAATAATAATAATATTAATAAATATATTTAATTTATATTTTTAATTTTCTATCCACGTTTAACTAAAAATTCATCGAAAAGTAATTTTGTTCATATGTTCTTGCTAATAATTTTTCCCTTATAAAATAACGAATATGTTATATTAAATGAAATATATACGTACAGATAGTGTTAATTATTACATCCAAAAGATAAACAATCCATGGTTATCGAGCACAAAAACTAAAATAATTATGTAATTTTATTTTATTAAAGAAAGATAATGATTATTTATCAAAAGCAATAAAAAATAATGGTTTATAATATACTAAATTCTAAAATAAATTAAAGAAGTAAACTATATATAATTATTTTGTTATCTTATTTCTTAAAAAATAATATATTACTGAATTAAATTATGCATTTAAAATAATCTAATTATATTAATATCGACTATTATTTATCATTTTAATTATCCCAATTAGTTTTTTCAATTTTAGCATTAAATTATTTAACGGGAAAACTATTTAAACAGATCTTAGAAATTTAACTATTTTTTTTATCGGTAATAATAAATTAATAAATGCGAGTCATTTCAGGGGTGGTTCAACCTTATACAAAGGAAATAAGATATACTAAATCAACTACTAGCTAAAATTCCCAAACTAACAAACACAAGCATTATCCGGACATAGACTTAAACTACATCAAACAATCATTCTCAAAGCAAAGGTACCATACACCAACTAGAAAAAGGAAACGAAGCGGATCGAGATCTAATATTAATCCAAGACCAAACATTTGCTTGCACCGTGCACATACTTCAGACACATCAGTCACACTTCATTAACCGACTTTGAAGACTGACACATCCTAAATTGTGCAAAGTTTAACACCGGATCAATATGGGACACAAACACCACCCCCAACCACTCTAGGCAAAGGCACCAAACCCGCCAAGCAAATCTGCAATCGAAAAACAAATGGTGGTAAGACTCTTCCTCCTTCCCACACAAACAACACAAAGGGCTACCAACCAACACACCTCGCCTTTCCAAATTGGCCCTAGTAGCGATCTTATTCTCCAACACCCTCCAGGAAGTGACTAAAGCAGAAGGTACGACTTTACAGCTCCATAACTTACTGTGTGTCGAGGAGAAAACAACCTCACCATCCCTCCTAAGAAGAGAATAAGCAGAACTAACTGAAAACGTCTAAAGACCTCCTGCCTTCCAAACTCACATATCCGCTTCTCCCAGGACCAACCTAACCTCAAGTAAAGCCTGATATAACTGATCCACCAAAGGTTTCTCCCATTCAAACAAAGATCTACGCCATGCTAAATGTCAAACCCACACGCCATCAGACCAGGACCCAATCTCAGCCACCTTTGCATCTTTGATCGGACATAAGGAGAACAGTATCGGAAATACTCTCTTCAGCGCATCTTAACCTAGCCAACAGTCCTCCCAGAAAAGAACATCCTTTCCATCACCAACTTTCCAACTAATCCCGTCTTCAAAACTACTACCCCACCCCTCCGAAACCCACACCTTTTTTAAGTCTTTCCACCAAAGAGAGCACCTACTACTTTTCTCTTCCTCTCTCAAACTTCTCCAACCACCATATTTGGAGACAAGAATCTCCTTCCAAAGACCATCCTTATCCGAACCCAACCTCCATATCCACTTGCCTAACAAAGCCACATTAAAAGTCTTTAGATCAATGATACCAAGGCCCCCAAGTTCGCGAGGTTTACAAAACCTTCTCCCAGGAGGCCCAAGTGATCTTCCTTCCTTCAGATCCCCAACCCCAAAGAAAATCCCTATGAATCCTTACCAACTTGTCTGTCACCCCGAAAAATTTATATGGAAAAAATATTTACTAAATATTTTAAATATAAGATTATAGTGTGGACATAGTCACGGTCCAACATCCAACATACTATTTTAACTCATTTTAAAAGTAAATGAAAGAAGTAAATTATGTATAATTATTTTATTATCTTATTTATGAAAAATAAGAAAATTTATTACCAAATTCAATTATACATCTAAATATAATTAAATTATGTTAATATATAATTTAAAATAAATAAAATTATTATCTTATAAAATATAGTGATTCATAAACCTAAAACTCATGGTTCATTTATGTCAAGTTAAAAACAAGATTCATCCTCTTTACTTTACGTTATAATTTTGGGATACTATTTCAATTACTTAACATTGATGTAAACTTTAATGAACTTAATCGTTTAGAACTGACCAAAATGATATTCCAATTCTTATATATAAATCACGTATGATACTAAAATCTGTAACATACACACACCCCCCACATGCACATACACACCCATCCACACACAACACCCCCACAAATTTATAATAATTAAAAACTAAACAAATTCATACGTATAAAAATTTAAAATATTAAATTTTAAAAAAAATTATGATTTTATTATCTTGTGTAATTTATATATAAGATTTGGAATATCAGTTTGGTCAGCTCAAGTATGGTTACACTAAAAAAAATCATCAAATATAAACCAATTTTTAGAAATCAAAATAATTACTTGTAATAATAACTAAATTAAAGACCATTTTAAAAACTAAACAAAAATTTGGTTTCTAAATTAGTTTATATTATTGTTAAATAGTTTCTAAATTTGTATCTAATTAGCAACCAAGGTTTTAACTACCCATTATTTAGTTTCTAAATTTGGTAGCTAAAACCTTGGTTGCTAATTAGATACCAATTTAGAAATTATTTAACAATAATATAAACTAATTTAGAAACAAAAATTTTGTTTAGTTTCTAATGGTCTCTAATTTAGTTACTATTGCAACTAATTATTTTGGAGTCTAAAAATTAGTTTCTATTTCATGATTTTCTTCTTGTAGTGTTAGTGTAATTATTTAAACAATTAAGTTCATTAAAGTTTTGCATGAAATTTAAGTAATTGAAATAGTCTCCGAAATGGATCACATCAACTACCCAAAATTATAACATAAAGTAAAGAGGACGAATTTTTTTCTGATCATTTTAATTTTCGACATAAATGAACCATGACTTTTAGGTTTATAGGTTTATGAATCACTACATTTTACCAAAATAATAATTATATTATTATTTTATTTATTGTAACATATATTAACATAATTTAATTATTTTTAGATATATAATTGAATTTGGTAATACATTTCTTATTTTTCATAAATAAGATAATAAACAATTATACATAATTTACTTCTTTAATTTACTTTTAAAATGAGTTAAAATAGTATGTTGGTTGTTGGACCGTGACTCTGTCCACACTTCCAACAACAATAATCTTATATTTAATATTTAGTAAATATTTTTTCTATACAAATTATATTTAAATTTCTAAGATCTGTTTAAATATTTTCCCCTCAACGATAAATAATTTAATGCTAAAATTGAAAAAAAACTAACTAGGACAATTAAAATGATAATAGTCTATATTAATATAATTAGATTAATTTTAAATGAATAACTTAATTTAGTAGTTTTTTTTTATCAGCAATAAACAATGAATAAATGTGAGTCACTTTAGGGGTGACCCAATCCTTATACAAAACACACGACCTTTAACCTTTTCCACAACACACGACCTTTAACCTTTTCCACAACACACATTCCACCAACTCCTAAATACTTAAATAAATCTGGAGAGAACCGCCTACAACCTTCACTCTTATCTCCATACAGACCAAAGGATCAACACACCAATCAGAGAAGAAAAATATTGCATCCTGCGACTTAGAAGTAACCCAAGCTCATGCCTTTAGTTGCACCAAAGTGAAAACTTCCAATACATCTATTACACCACCTCTAAATATTACTTTGTTTCTATGTTTCCAGATTTCGTTGAGGACCGCGAACGAAATAATTTTAGTTCAATTATACAATTATTTCTAGATTTAGTAGTATATTTATTATTTTTTATAAATAAGATAACAAAATAATTATATATAGTTTACTTCTTTAATTTATTTTAAAATTTTTATTATAAACCATTATTTTTTAAAAAATCATTATCATTTGTTAATAAAATTAAATAATCATTATCTTTTGTTGATAAAATTAAATTACATAATTATTTTACATTTTGTTAAGATGGATTGTTTATCTTTTGGATGTAATAATTAGTCCTATCTATACGTAATTATTTTATTTAATATAACATGTATTCTTTATTTTATAAGAAAAAAATTATATTTTTATCAGAAAAAAATTGAATAAGAGAAATCACTGGTTCAACCCTTATACATATCTAATAAAATTATTGGCAAGAAGATACTTATTATATGAACAAAATTACTTTTTTATTAATTTTAAGTTAAACGTGGATAGAAAATTAAAAATGATGATACGTTGTTTTTAAAATATAAATTATAAATATTTAATAATATTATTATTATTTTTCTTGAAAATTTATATCTGTGGGATGTTAAGAATAATTATTATTTATTATAGGTGACTTTAATAAAGTTAATAAAATGAGTTATATTAATAAAAGTAAAATTGATCATAAATTATTTATACTAACTGATTATAAAAATAATTTCTTTATTAATAGTTACAGATAATAAATAAATTATTTAATTAAATTATATACTGAAAATAATATCGTTATTTTAATTAAAAATATGCTTTAATTATAATAAGTTATAAATTCATTAGAAAACTTATTATGAGATTTTTTATGTTTTTTTCTCATTAGAAAATTTTATTTATACGTATTTGAATGTTGTTTAGTCAACAGTTCTTTAATCATAATAAATTTATTTATACGAATTTGAATGTGTTTTAGTGATTTGTAACATTTTTTTCACCCTTCTTTCATTCGTTTTTAACGTTACCTGATAAGGATGCAAACTTACGGGCCATCCCAGGTATAATTAATGTCATGAGAGTAAATAATTTGACACCCTTCTTTTTCTTAACATATCACTTAATAACAAAATATTAAATTAAGATATTTAATTAATACATAAAAAATTATTGTAAGAAACATAGTATAATTGTCACAGGTGGCAATGTGGCTGACCTACATTGCATAGGTTCATCCCGTGTTTGGACCGTCGCGTACGAGAAGTGTGAGTTTATTTTACTGACTCATCCGGTATAAGAGATAACATGTGGGTTCGCAAGTCAGTCCACATAAGAAAAATATTTTTTTTTAAAAATAAAATAAAATTTTATTAATTATAAAAAAACTTATATCTGTTACTGAAAAAATTAAAGTTTTATCCATGTTTGAATTCATTCAATTAAAATAAAAATATAAATTCAAGTATGAAAGTTGTTAGAAAACTTGATTAAAAATAATTAAAGTTTTGTTTAGCATCTATTTATCCTATATATGTATGTAAATCTATAAGAATATCTTATCAAAAATTTGCTACAAAATATTTTAATGAATATAAGACTAATTTTTTAACAGTCCTATTGAAATATTTTCTTTATATTATTTTTTATTAACAAATTTTAAATATAAGAATTTACTTAAAACTAAATCCACCGTCACTCTTCACACTAACTCCATGACTCAATAAAAATGTCTGGTCCTCGGGAACCTCTAAAGTCCTTTTTGCTTGTTTTTTCTTTTCTGATTGGTGTTTGAATTTTCTGGTTGATATGTATTCGATTAAACATAAGTTATTTATTTAGGTTGATCAGACTGTATTTGTTTTAGTAGGAAGTTAGTGGCAAACTTCTGGGTTTCTGTGCAATTTTGTACATGTGTTGGATCACCCTAAAGTGGTTCTTATTTATTTATTTTTTATTGTTGATAAAAATTAAACTAACTCCTTTAACTAATTAAAATAAAATAAAATAAATGTCATACTGCAATAATGGGCATAATTAAGCAGTGAGCATAATTTCTTTTAAGTATTTATTATAAATTAATATGTTAGAACTAGTTAAAAGTTTTGTATGAACACTAACATATTAACTTTTAAGTATTTATTGTAAATGATAATTTTAGAACTAGTTAACAATTTTGTATGAATTTTAACATATTAACTTCTAGTCAAGTATATAATTATTTATATGCTAGATCGTTAAGATTTTATTTGAAAATATTTGCTTGAGAATTGTGGTTATTATGCAGGTTATATTATGTAAGTAAGAAAAATAATATATCACAAAAAAGTTTTAAAAAGATACACTTTTTATGGTGGATATTGTTAAATTTGTCATAAAAAATATTATATTCTAAGACTAATTTTTCTTTAACAAAATCTATAACGGTTAAAATATTATCTATTTATAAAAAATAACACATTTTATGATGTTAAAACAATGTGTCATAGAAAGTAATATTTTATATGACGGGTGTAATTTTAATCGTCATAGAATGTGTTATTTTTTATGATGGTTAAAGATAAACAGTCATAAAAAGTGAATTTTCTATGACGACTCTTTTAGGCATGACATAGAAAATAAATTTTCTATGACGGTTAAGAATATAGACTTTTTATGTTGCTTACATCTATGACGAGTCTAAAATCCACGTAAAAATATGTTTAGTCATTATAAAAAGTATTTTCTGCATTAGTGTTAACTTTATTTCACCTCTCAAATTAGAAAAGTTTTCAGAAACATGTTTTGACATCGTGTAAAATAATTTTAAGACGAGAGAGTTCTATAATTATTTTAATAGATTAAAACTATGTTGTACTCATAAAATTATTCGATTAACTCGTATTAAAATAGAGAACTTATATCTGATCATGGTTTCAAAGTTATTTTAATTGATAAAAGTATCTAATTAATTAAAAATATAATTAGAAACATTTTAATAGATTGAAAATATATGTTAATCAATTAAAATATCCTATTGAAAAAGCTCTCTAACTCAATATTTAATATATATAAATTTAATATATTATTTAAATAATTAAATCTAATATTTTTTATTTTTTATCAGTAATGAATAAATAATAGTATTTAAGAATACTCAAGCTACCTATAATAGTCCTATGAAAAATTGTTTCAATAACATACACCCTCTCATGGATCCACATGATTCAAAAGACCAACATTCACAAAAGTCTAACAATTTCATGAA
This sequence comes from Phaseolus vulgaris, assembly GCF_000499845.2. NCBI lineage: Eukaryota > Viridiplantae > Streptophyta > Magnoliopsida > Fabales > Fabaceae > Phaseolus > Phaseolus vulgaris. Next base: position 32,843,194 of record NC_023751.2, read on the forward strand.
CCCTTATAAATACTAAGCAAAAGAGTCAGCCAGAGTTGTACGGAAAAGAACCAGAAAACATTATATCATAGTTGGTGAAGGCAGGTGTTCAAAGTTCAATGTGTCATTATATTGCCTAGTATTATATCATAGTGCACAAAAAAGGTAATTGTTTTAAAAAAAAAACATTGTATATTATACAGTTGCACCAACATCACAGTGATTTGCTCCACTGATGAGGAGCAACCAAATGATCAAGGTGCTCTTATCCTCCTTCACGAATACTTGGTCTTCTTCCATTTCTATACAGTTCAAAAAAAGACAAAAAGAACCAATGCTTTCTTGATTATTCATCTTGGGAGTATTTCTCCGTTGATCGCCCACGTCTTCTTGGTGACCAACCGCGTGGCGGTGATCTATTTAAACGCAACCTTCAAACTTGCTACATAACATTCCCAAATAGTTTTTTGTCAACGTGAATTGTTACAATGTCGCCGGTCGCTGATGGAAATTTCATTGCTAAGTGTAGGGTGGAGACTATTGCTCTTAGACGGTTGATAGAGGGACGTCCGAGTAATATATTATATAAGTTTTTCGCATTGACCAATAGATACCTGACCTTAATGGTTTTGTTGAGACATCCTTCCTCGCTGAACGTGGTGTACAAATCAATATATTCTCTAGTGTCCACTCGTTCACTCGAAAATCCAACGATCTGCTCGTCATAGGGTTGAATTTCAATTTCGGGGATCTGCATATTTTGGAAAGTCTTCCAATACAGAATGTCCACCGAGCTGCCCTAGTCGATCAGCACTTTGGTAATTGAAAATTTATCTATGTTTATAGTGATTACCATAAGGTTGTCTTGTGCTAGATCTATTGCGGTAAAGTCTTCATCCATGAATGTGATCGGGGGCATGTGTGGTTTCAGTCAGACTGTTGTAGAGTGGACCGACTGAATGGCTCTAAGGTGTTTCTTTCTTGCTAAAACATCCGCCCCCAGCAAAGCCTCTTGCTATATAATGGACATCTCTAGGAATGTCGAGTGACACGAGATCGATGATAGTGTTGACGACTTCCTGGACTTTGCGTCTGGTTCTATTCTTTCTATCAGGACTCTCACTCTGTTGTCTGGTCCTTCTGATTGGGCTTTAACTTCGTCTATGTTGCGTGGGACGTCTACTGTCATCATGGCGACGCGGGTTTTCTCGTCCGGTTCGGTCGTGATGTTCGTTAAGGGGTTTTCGGCCCCTTTGAGGGGATCAGCGGTATGTGGAGGAGTCAGTTTTGATGAATTGGCTTTTGTCCTTTAATGCTTGGCCCCCTCGGATGTGTGTCCATAATTACGGTAATATTGGCAATGCTTGGAAGTGTCAACGTTTCGTGAGGTCTGTGATTGTTTTAAGGTCAGGATCAGTTCGACTTGTAGAGATTCGTCTAGGATCCTTCCCCTGGGGACAGCTACGATGTGTAACTGTTGAACCGAGGCCCTCGGTGTTCCTTGTAACGGTCATTCCGGCCTGACACAGGTCAGTTATTTCTGTCTTTGTCATTTTCTTTCACATTGTCTGGGCCTTCCACTAGATGATTTCGATGATAGTCAATATGTTCCTCTATCTGCATGAACTTAGTGGCGTGATTGTACAATTCTTCCATGTTTTGGGTTGGTCTCTTGATTAGACTTTCAGTGAATTGGTCGGGGTGGATAACGCCGACCAGGTGATGCATCGCAATTTCGGGAATTAAATTTCTAATGCCCATACATACTTTGTTGAATCTATCCATCAATGCCCGAAGGGTTTCTCCCTTTTCCTGCTTCACATTGAGAAGGGACAACAAGGAGGTGTGATGAGACCGACTCGTTGCACACTGTGCGGTGAACTTTGTAGCCAGGACCTTGAAATTTCCCATAGAATTGGGAGGAAGGGTTATGAACCATCCTAGTGGTCTCTCGTGTAGAGTAGTAGGGAAGACTTTACACCAAACAAACTTGTCAGATGTGTACAGAGTCATTTGTGTCTTGAAGACATTCAAATGTTCATCTAGGTCGGTGGAGCCATCATACAGTTTAACAGTTAACCCTTTCCACTTGGAAGGGAGTGGTGTTTCCATTATCTCATTTGTCAATGGGTGTCCACGAACGTCTCCTTCATTGTTTGGGGTAGTATGAATTCTGGATATTTGGTGCGTCTGATTTGTTTGCAAAGTGGGTGGCGGCTGTTGGATTGGATTAGTTGGTGGAGCATCAGACTGCCCTTCTCGTTCATGACTTTCGAGCCGTTGTTGCAAGGATCTGTTTTGCTCCCTTAGGACGAACATTTCTTCTGCATGACGACGTTGGTTTTCTTCATTGTGCGACACTACGTTAGTCCGCGACACTTTTTTTACGCAGTTCCTCCATTTGTGCCCGAATGGCTCGAATCATGGTTGCTTGTTTTCCGTCATGTGGTTGGCTTTGTTTCTTGTTGAGAACATAGTTGCTTGTTTTTGTTGCTGAAGATCAAGTTTGCTACCTCGACCCCATGGTGAGCGCCAATTGTACCTATGTAGAGGGAGGGGGGACCCAAGTAACACAATTTGGTGATGTGTTAGTATCTGCTGAGTAACTTCAAGCTTCCTTCTTTCATTGTTGAACTCAGGCGGTTGGGTGTACCAACGATTGCACTCCGACGCTCAAGTCAGTATTAGTATTTTTGGGGTGTTCTTTCAGAGTAAAAACGTACCTTACAACTTTGTGGAGGTTTTATTTATAATGCTAATTATGGGCTTTCTTCATGATGGGGCTGAATATTAGTTATTAAATGATACATCGTGATCCCTGATTAATAGGGAGGTGTGTTGTTTAAAGAATATTTATAACATCTTTCAGTTAATTAGTATTTGACTGATTTTGGGGAGATGTTTCCCACATATTTCGAATACGATTATAGCACATTAAATGTTATTGTAACTGTGGTTATTCTTATTTAATGTATGACTTGAAGTATCCTTTGACTCGATCGATTTGTCGCTGCCTTTAAAACAGACTTGTCCGGTGCCGACCGTTACAGAACCTATTTTTTTTCTATTTGTTGATAGAAGCTACAACACAACCCTACTTTTTTAAAAAAAAAAAATTGGGATATTAGTTTATATACCTCATTGAGAAAGAAAGAATAAACATGAAAAAAATAAGAAAAAAAGTTAAAAAAATATATTTTATTAATCAAATAACTTTTACACATTTATTTAGATTATTAAGTACTCTATTTATTAAACAAATAAAATAATAGAATAATAAATATAATTACAACTAATAAAGTAAACAAATATTGTTTCAACTGATATAACTAACCGATACAGTTATAACAACAAATAAAAAAAAATCATATGCAATCATACTTATCTTCCTAATAGGAGAGAAGATCCTTTTAAGTGACCAAATCACAACTATTATTATTTTTAAACAAAATATTGCAAACGTGGAAATTGTAGACACACATCAATATGTCTTTACCTATAATTAATTAAAACAATCAATATTTCTAATTATCATACCATTACTTAAATTTGACACTATTATTGGATTTAGATATAGATTTTGGAATAACTAAATTTTATAAAATTATAAACTAATTTTTTGTGTTAATTTTTCACATGTTAATTGTTAATTTATAAAATATTTTAAATTAATATAAATAAATTTACTATTTTATTAATTTTTATATGATACTGAAATAATTAATATCAATTTAAAAATTAACATTCTAAAGTAATATTTTAATATTTTAATCTTTTAATCTTTTAATTTTATTTAAACGTAAACCTAAATCTATAGTAATAAATTCAAAATATTATTTAAATTAAAAATTCAATGAATATTAATTTAAATATAATATCAAAATTATTTTTATTATATAATGTAATTAATTAATATTTTAATTAAAATATTTCAACACTTACATTAAAGACTTTAAGGAAACAAAAGGGGACAAGAGACTATATTAAACTTCGAAGAAAAAGGCTCCAAAGAATACATCTTTTATACCTATGAAATGAGAAGCGTATAAGCCTTCGAGAACTAACAAAAAAGACTCAAATATATTTAGGTGGCTACAAGTAAATTTAATAAATATATTACAAATTATAAAAAAAATAAAAATGCAAATTGAGGACTTGCTAGTTCAGAAAGATTTGGACGTGATTTTGGGTGACAGGCCAGAAAAGATGTCTGATGTAGAGTGGGAAGGTTTGGATCGGAAAGCTATGTCCGTTATCCGACTCTCTTTGACCAAGAATGTTGCGTTCAACATTCTGAAGGAGAAGACAACGAAAGGTATCATAGCATTGTCTAACATGTACGAGAAGTAATCTGCTGCAAACAAGGTGTTTCTGATTAGAGAATTGGTAAACACAAGGATGAAGGAAGATATTTTATTACTGAGCATATCAATAAAATGAATTCGATCTTAGCCAGACTTACGTCAGTGGGCATTAAGTTCGATGATGAAGTTCAAGTTGTACTACTGATATCATCATTACCTAACAGTTGGTCTGGAACAGTTACAACAGTTACCTGTTCAGCAAGACCCGATGGATTCACTTTTGAGAAGATTCGTAATCTCATTCTTAGCGAGGACGTCCGAAGAAGGAATTTTGGAGAATCATCTAGTGAATCGCTATATGTCCTCAGAGGTAAAAAAAATATCGGAGATAGTGGAAGCAAGAACAAAGGAAGGAGTAAGTCAAAAACTCAGGATTGCTCAAGTGTAACATGTTGGAACTACAAGGAGGTGGGACATTTCAGGAATTAATGCCCAAATGATAAACAAGTCAACATTGCAGAAGACTCCGCGGACGAGGACCTCTTAGTCTGTTGCGCGGATAGTAGTGTGGATTCCTAGGTCATGGATTCTGGTGCTTCATTTCATGCTACCCACAGTAGTGAAGCATTGCAAAATCTAGTTATTGGGGACTTTGGAATTGTAATACTAGTGGACAACAGAACTCTTGATGTTACGGGCATGGGTGATATAGTGTTGAAGAAGCCAATCGGTTTCTGGACTTTGAAGGATGTCAGAGTTGTTCCAAGCTTGACGAAAAGTTTGATTTCTGTTAGCCAGTTTGACGAACAGGGACATGAAGTGAAGTTCGGAA